>NC_047118.1:87483423-87638423 GCF_902500255.1 Thalassophryne amazonica
GATAAAACATCAGTAGGAGTTTACTGCAGATGTTAAAGGACCCCAGCCTTCTCAGAAAATAAAGACGACTCTGCCCTTTTTTGTAGAGTGCATCTGTGTTAGCTGTCCAGTTTATTGTCCAAGTACAGCCCCAGGTACTTGTAAGCCTGAACAATTTGTACGTCAACCCCCTCAATGGAGACTGGGAGTGAAGGGGATCTAGACCTCCTATAATCCGCCACCATCTCCTTGGTCTTAAGAGTGTTCAATTGCAGGTGGTTTGCCCTGCACCACTCGACAAAGTCCTTCACCAGAGTCCTATACTCCCCTTCCTGTCCATCCCTAATACATGCCACGATAACTGTATCATCAGAAAACATCTGCATGTGGCATAGCTCGGTGTTGTAACTGAAATCTGATGTATAAAGGGTGAACAGAACAGGAGAGAGGACAGTTCCTTGTGGGGCACCTATACTATTGATCACAGTCCCAGAGACACAGTCCTTCAGCCTCACAAACTGTGGTCTCATGGTGAGATAGTCTGTTATCCAGGAGACTAGGTGTGGGTCTACCCTCATCCACAGTAGCTTATCTCTCAACAGTGGGGGCTGGATGGTGTTAAAGGCACTGGAGAAATCAAAAAACATGATTCTTACAGCACCATTTCCACTTGTCAAGGTATGAATGAGCTCTATGCAGTAGGTAGATGATGGCATCTTCCACTCCTACTTTCTCCCGGTAAGCGAACTGTAGCGGATCGAGTGCATGACTGACTTGAGGTCTGAGGAGGTGCAGTAGTAGCCGCTCCAATGTCTTCATGATGTGAGAAGTTAAAGCAACAGGCCTGAAGTCATTCAGTTCATTGGGATGTAACTTCTTTGGAACTGGGATGAGGCATGATGCCTTCCACAAAGTTGGTACTCTCTCAAGATGTAAGCTGAGGTTGAAGACATGCTGCAGAGGCTCACCCAGTTCAGCCGCACAGAGTTTCAGAAGTCCAGGACACACTCAGGAGACTCCAGCAGCCTTCCTGGGCTGGAGTCTCCTGAGCTCTCGCGTCACCATGTCTGAAGTTATAGAGACAGGGGGAGGAGGCTCACAGTGACCAGAAAGGGGGTTATTAACAAGTTTGAATGGCACACTAATTGAGGTACTAATTGAGGTAGCTGCCCGAGAGAGAGGAGCATCGATAGTGGAGGCATACTCGGACTGATAATCTGTGATTTTGGGCATTTGCCCGGTGGGCTGCTGCACGTTTTCACGTGCGTGGGCCGGGCCGCCCATATTTATAGAGATTATGGAAATACAGTGTTCTCCGCTGCTGTCAACACGAGGAAAGTCCGTGATCGGTGAAGCTACAGCATTTAATCGGCGCAGCTGCAGAACCACTTCCTGAATTTGTGTCAAAATAAAAGTTCTGTAGTGTTTCATACATGGCGCAGTCTTATTCTAGGTTTCAGTTTTGTTTCCGTTTGATCACACAACGGAGACTTACATTGAGCACAATGATTGACATGACCAACAGCCAATGACAATTGGAGAAGCATACAGGGTGGCCAATCAGATTGCAGGAAGAGCAGGAGGCCGCTCCCGCCCCTCCAGTGTTGCCAGATGTACGATAATTATCGTATTTGTACGATAGTTTTACCCTCTGTACGATGTACGATCAGTAATGGGGAAAAAATCCAAAATGTACGATAATTTCAGTTGGTTGCCCAAACACGCATCTCTCTCTGACACCCAAGAATCATTCTGCAGGCGTTGCACTCAGGCGGCATCAAAGACACACCACACACAGGCCTGCTGCTGGCTTTGGCCGCCCGGGACAACATCATTTGAAAGCCCGCCCCCTCTCCATACAAAGTAATGAGTTCCCATCCAATCTGTGCCGTGACAGAAAGATTCCCCAACCAACAACATCTTTTTTTTTTTTTTGAAACTTTATTTCAACAAATGCAACAACAAACGAACAAAACACAAGATCAAAGAGATATACAAGAAAAATAAAAAAGTTCAAGTTCCTTATGGAGGTGTCAACATTTTTTCTGTGTTGAACAAAATCTGCACAAGTGGCATCGGATGACGACAGCGACCTCGAGGTTGAATTCGACACTTTCTAGTCTGGTAATTAACACGTTTGTGTCCCTTCACAGAAAAAAATAAAAATCTTTCTAGTAGTGCGTTCTAGTTTCCCCATTACTATAATTACTGTTTAAAAATGTGACATAAAATTATTTGGGAATTTAAAAAAAAAACGTTAAAATAGCTACGTTGTATGCGTTTTGTTTGTGTACGATCATTTCTCCCAAAATACGATAATTTTGAGGTTTTGGTACGATAGTTTCATGTTTCATATCTGGTAACACTGCGCCCCTGTGAATGGACTGAGTCCTCGGCGCCTGGACTTCTCTGCGCTTCGCGATCTCCCTGCTGCTCGGATTTATTCCCGAATGTTGCTCCTGGTGTGGAAACGAGGGTGAAAATTTAAGATAAAACAAATGAGTGATGTTTTTTGTTTGTTTTAGGGGGTCAAAGCTGTGATCTTTATTGGGACAGCAGACCAGTTATAATGGTAATAGGGGAGGCCGGGGCTGTTTGTAACAGTGTTCAAAGCTGCAGCCATGCTGGCATTTTGATTTCACTTTACACGTTATGAGGATCAGTTCACAGAAGTGAAATATTTGGGACAGCTGACCAGTTATAATGGTAATAGGGGAGGCCGGGGCTGTTTGTAACAGTGTTCAAAGCTGCAGCCATGCTGGCATTTTGATTTCACTTTACACATTATGAGGATCAGTTCACAGAAGTGAAATATTCTTTGGAGTATTCCACACTCTAAAACAAATTATTTGCTCAGTTTAAAAACAAAACAAAACAAAACCCTAAAATAGAAATTTGTATGTTTTTTAAAGAAATTCTAACTCAGTCACTGAGTTCACACAAGACACTTATAGTCAGACAAACCCAAGTTTAGCAACACATTTAATTAAGTGGTTTTGTAAACTTAATTTGCTTTGTCCTCTACACTGTTAATTAATTTTAACCAATTTAATTTAAAGGTTTTGGTGTTATTAGTTAGTCAAGTTATTTAAGTTTTTCAAGCTTCTTTTTTGCCTCCATTCCACTCAGTAATGTTCATGCAAAATATTACCTTAATTTTCTCTCTCTCACTCACTCACTCACACACACACACTTTGGAGACACAAAAGCTTTTTTCCACCTGTGTGCTTTTGCTTCCATTTTGTACTATGATCAAGGTGAAATGACAGTGAAAGTGTGTGTTTAGGTGTGTGTTCATGGTGTTTAGGTGTATAGTATTTGTTCATTGGGGGTTTGGTATGGACGGGTGGGTGTGCGTGTTTGGGGGTGGATCATCGGGCCAATAGTGGGGTGGTCCAGAGTAAAAATGCCAGGGCCGAAATTTGTTCCCAGTCCGACCCTGAGTGGAGGTAAGTAATGAAGGGTGTACATGGTGTGCCGCATGAGTAACCCCAGCGAGTAGAAGGGATTGGGGGCGGTACTAGAGCAGGCAGCTGCATCAAAATGATTATAAAAATTATTCAGCTGATTTGCCCTCTCCACATTCCCCTCCACTACACCGCTGTTTTACAGTTATGGTTCTCATCCCATTCCAGACCTCCCTCATGTTATTATTCCGTAACTTTTCCTCCACCTTCCTGCCATACTGCTTTGCCTCACTCAGCTTGACCTTGAGCTCTCTCTGTACGCGTCTCAGCTTTGTCCGGTCACCATCCTTGAACGCCCTCTTCTTCTTGTTCAGGAGGTCCTTGACGTCACTGGTTATCCAGGGTTTATTATTGGGAAAGCAGTGTACAGTTCTGGTGGGGACAATAATGTCCAAACAGAAGTTCAAATAGTCAGTTATGCAGTGAGTAACCCCCTCAATATCCTCCCCATATGATTCATACAGCACCCTCCAATCTGTGCACTTAAAACAGTCCCTCAGAGCATCCTCTGCCTCAGGGGACCACACCCTGAATGAACGTGTGACGGTTGGCTGTCGGCGCACACACAGGATGTACTGTGGCTGCAATAAAACCAAATTATGATCTGATTTACCCAGTGGAGGCAGAGGAATAGCCTTATAAGCTTCCCTCACATTGGCATACATGAGGTCAATTGTCCGTTTTTTCCTTGTGGGGCAGTTCACAAACTGATAGAATGCAGAGAGAGTTGACTCCAGTGTAACATGATTGAAGTCCCCAGAGATAAAAATGAAGGCATTAGGATGTTGAGTCTGGAGCTTAGCAACAGTGGAGTGAATGACGTCACACGCCTTCTCCGGAAGTGCACGCGGTGGAATGTAAACACATACAGCGATCACGTGACTGTACTCTCGAGGCACGTAGTATGGTCTGAGGCTGACAGCTAAAGTTCTATATGACAGCAGACTGTTTCTTTCACAGTGACGTGACCTGGGTGACACCACTTAATGTTGATAAAAAGTACAAGCTCCCCACCTTTACGTTTTCCGCTCAGCTCCGGACTTCCAGTTGTGTCTGGAAGACAAACCCACTGTCCCGATGTATCTGGGAACCTGACACACCAGGGCCGTTTTGTGTAGCTTGGATAATGGTCTTCATCATGTCTGTGGTCCAGTCTAGAAATCTGTGCTAAAACCGTCCCATCCTGGTGCAGTCAGACTCTCATCCACTTCATGCTACAGAAGCCAGGAATAATCACCAACCGAGGACTTACTTCTACTTCATACAGTAGTGTTCAGAATAATAGTAGTGCTATGTGACTAAAAAGATTAATCCAGGTTTTGAGTATATTTCTTATTGTTACATGGGAAACAAGGTACCAGTAGATTCAGTAGATTCTCACAAATCCAACAAGACCAAGCATTCATGATATGTACACTCTTAAGGCTATGAAATTGGGCTATTAGTAAAAAAAAAAAAGTAGAAAGGGGGTGTTCACAATAATAGTAGCATCTGCTGTTGACGCTACAAACTCAAAACTATTATGTTCAAACTGCTTTTTTAGCAATCCTGTGAATCACTAAACTAGTATTTAGTTGTATAACCAGTTTTTCATGATTTCTTCACATCTGTGAGGCATTAATTTTGTTGGTTTGGAACCAAGATTTTTCTGGTTTACTAGTGTGCTTGGGGTCATTGTCTTGTTGAAACACCCATTTCAAGGGCATGTCCTCTTCAGCATAAGGCAACATGACCTCTTCGTATTTTGACATATCCAAACTGATCCATGATACCTGGTATGCGATATATAGGCCCAACACCATAGTAGGAGAAACATGCCCATATCATGATGCTTCACCACCATGCTTCACTGTCTTCACTGTGAACTGTGGCTTGAATTCAGAGTTTGGGGGTCGTCTCACAAACTGTCTGCGGCCCTTGGACCCAAAAAGAACAATTTTACTCTCATCAGTCCACAAAATACTCCTCCATTTCTCTTTAGGCCAGTTGATATGTTCTTTGGCAAATTGTAACCTCTTCTGCACGTCTTTTATTTAACAGAGGGACTTTGCGGGGGATTCTTGCAAATAAATTAGCTTCACACAGGCGTCTTCTAACTGTCACAGCACTTACAGGTAACTCCAGACTGTCTTTGATCATCCTGGAGCTGATCAATGGGTGAGCCTTTGCCATTCTGGTTATTCTTCTATCCATTTTGATGGTTGTTTTCCATTTTCTTCCACGCATCTCTGGTTTTTTGTCCATTTTAAAGCATTGGAGATCATTGTAGATGAACAGCCTATAATTTTTTGCACCTGCGTATAAGTTTTCCCCTCTCCAATCAACTTTTTAATCAAACTACGCTGTTCTTCTGAACAATGTCTTGAACATCCCATTTTCCTCAGGCTTTCAAAGAGAAAAGCATGTTCTACAGGTGCTGGCTTCATCCTTAAATAGGGGACACCTGATTCACACCTGTTTGTTCCACAAAACTGATGAACTCACTGACTGCATGCCACACTACTATTATTGTGAACACCCCCTTTTCTACTTTTTTTACTAATAGCCCAATTTCATAGCCTTAAGAGTGTACATATCATGAATGCTTGGTCTTGTGGGCTTTGTGAGAATCTACTGAATCTACGGGTACTTTGTTTCCCATGTAACAATAAGAAATATACTCAAAACCTGGATTAATCTTTTTAGTCACATAGCACTACTATTATTCTGAACACTACTGTAACTCAATAAAATCCAAAGGATGGTTATAAATACATGTACATACACGTACATTTTCTGTTCTTGTTACTGACCCAATAAAACATTAAAAAATAAACTGGAAGCAACACTGAGGTTTAGTCTATCCTCGAATGTTCTGATCCAACCTGAACCCATCCGCTAACCAGGTTTAAACACAACCTGTGTGACCTACAAAAGCAGACATTCTGCTTTGCTAATTGGCACACTGGCAACACTGACCTTCCATTGAATGTCTCTGTTGAAGAGCTCTGTCTTCGCGATGTCCACACGATTCAAAGCCACGGCCAGCTTCAGCTCCTCAGTGTACTCGCTGGCTTTACTGGATACGCACTTACTAGCTTCAAACACACACACAAAAAGGCAGTCCAGGATTTACCCTATATATGCTAATAATTGCTTCATCCAAACGTTACAATATTAAAGTCAAAGTACCTCGAACCAGGGCTCTGAGGAGAACCGTGTCAAAGTCATCCGGACTGTCCTGCTCACTGTGGAAAACCGTGATCAGCTCTCTGTTCTGACAAATACCCAGCACCTGAACACAGTGACAGAGGAACCAGCGTAAGATAAAATGTTTCCTTTTTGCAGAGAAACCGTTTTTACTGATGGGGTTTCTAGGCTGGACAGCAGAGGCGTCTGTCAGGACCGAACCATCTTCCGCCATAACTGCAGCAGAAAACTGCAGGAATAACAGTGCATTTAGTCTCCGCTTGCATGGACTCACGCTGGACATTGTGTCCAACTGTAGTATGAAGTCTGTGTCATGGTTTTGGCAGGAGTTCTGCAGGCAGAGGGGGGCTACAGTGAGCTTATCCTTGGGCACCATCCCCAAACTGATGTTAAGACAGAAAGACAGAATTAGGAGCTTGAATCGGTTCTCCAATGTTTAGTCATTCAGGTGCCATTATTGTGGGCAGATGTGCTGTGTTTATGGTTCCCCCGAGAACAGAAATGTCACAGTTCCCACCAGATCACCTTAGGTTCAACGTTGCTATCTCATGTGGCATTGAGCCGGGCGACCTTGTTACAGTCCTCCCTGGTCTATCAGCGAGTGGCCAAAAACTGTTACTTGGCAACTACACAGTATCGAGGTAGTCAACATATTTGCTCTCATGCAAGCCCGGCGCCAGAAAAAAAATATTAAGGGGGCAATGAGTTTATCACAGGGGGCGGGGTCGCTCCCCCCCCCCCCCCCCCCAAAAAAAAACACGTGCGCACTGGAGGGGACATGCCTCTGAGCGTGCGTAATGAATTGGGTGCGCTCCTGGAAAGCTCATGTATTTAGGCTACACCATTGTAAGAGACTGACTGAGTAAGAGTAAAGAGTGATGACAGTATTTTTTTAAATTATTATTTGAACGTATAAACCCTCAGTCAAGTGATCTCCTGCATACCACAAAACCAAATCAACAACTGATCTGAGAGTACGACACGAGACAGTAGATTAACCCCACATACAGCCCTCCATCACAAGTGCAAACACAGCGCAATTGGGCATGTGTGCCACTCCATGGCACAGAGCCCAACTAGGCATGCAGTCACAAAGTTCTTCTGAAAAACTGGAGCGATCTAAATTCGGTTGGATGAATATGGGTGTGTGTGGAGACAATTCGCCTCGTTCACAATGTGACAGAACTTAACGATGCGCTGTTACGCGCAATAGCGCGCAACAACACGGAACACTATTCTTGACCGTGCGTAATGGTTCCTGTTAATTCTCCAGCAACACGTGCCATTAATCGTAACGTGTGGTAACAGGTTGCAGCAGTTCCTGAGGCCACCTGATGCCTCTGCCCCGAATCATCACATTCGTGATCAGCGGTCAAGAATGTGTACTTCGTGGCATTCGTGACTTGTCGTCGTTATGTGTAAACGCAGCATTAACACCCTCCCCAAGTGAGTCGTGCTGCATGATCTGCCTTTTGCTTGGTGGACTTGAGGAATCCCAGGAACTCCAGCTCTGACACTGCTTGAATAAATCGAGCATGCTTTAGTTCGTCCACCTTGCCATAATCGCTGGACTCAGGATCCTTGCCCTCTGCTGCACTGACAAGCGCAACCCTCAACCTATTAATTTGGTTTATTTGTTAAATACGTGATATTATTGAATAACTAATATTTCGCTATATTTTCCAGTATTTCTTTTTCTTTCTTTTTTATTTTTATTTTTGATAACTCTCACATGGGCAGCACGGTGGCTTAGTGGTTAGCACTGTTGCCTCACAGCGAGAAGGTTGTGGCTTCAATTCCCGTGGCCTTTCTCTGTGGAGTTTTGCATTTCTCCCCGTGTTTACATGGGTTTCCTCCGGGTGCTCCGGTTTCCTCCCACATCCAAAGACATGCGGGTTAGGTGGATTGGAATCTTTAAAATTGTCCGTAGGTGTGTGTGTGGGTGTGTCTGTGTTTGTTTGTCTATTTGTGGCCCTGCGACAGACTAGCGTCCTGTCCTGGGTGTACCCGCCTCGCGCTCTATGACTGCTGGGATAGGCTCCAGCCCCCCGCGACCCTTAATTGGACTAAGCGGTAGAAGATGGATGGATAACTCTCACATCCGAGGGGGTGGGGTTGATGACGTGAGGGGGCGTCGCCCCCTCTAGGCGCTGGGTCTGCTCTCATGTGCCCCGTGTCTGAAACTGCAGCACATTTCATTGGGCCGTTCCCAGTACCTACAGGTCTAACCCTCCCAGATTTAGGTGAACTTTACCTCACTCCCTTCATGTACACGAGGTGTCTCATGTCTCTTGAGTTCAGCTGGCCTGTGACTGAACTGCTGCTGTTCACCTAGACCCCAGACACAGAGTTTTGTCCCTAAAGTCTGTGTTTCATTGCGTTCCCCCTCATTGGTGCCTTGTTACATTAATATCTGGACAATCGATGGAATCAGAAAACTCAGAAGAACAGAGTGCTATTTTCAAGAAGATATGCTGTCAGGTGTCTTTACAGATGTTTGTAACTGGGAGACCTGGAGATGTCACTCAGGTGGCGAATGTCTCACTTTGTGGTCTAAGCAGTTCATGTGGGCGGAGTTGACTTGTCACTCGTTGCCCTGCGCATTTGAAGCTTGGTTTTGTTTAGTTTTAACGCTGCCAGATTGTGTGCCCAGGCCCAGTTCTGTCTTTGTTCTTAGTCTGTTCTGCGTTCTGGAGTCTTCCCGTTTGTGCAGCCGCTTTGTTCCTCATAGACAAAGTCTTAGATCTGTTTGCTTGGTGCCTCATTGTTACAGGAAGGCAGTGCCCTCTGGGTCAGAGGGCTCGGCACACGCCCTCCAACGTGCAGTGAGTGAACAAATGAATGACTGACTCATCTCCTTTAGTTTGTAATAAATGTGCAAGTACATGCACATCTGACTGTAACGGTGTTTTTGACTGTCTGACTTCATCATATGACTTCTATGTGACTTCAACATGAAGTCATTTACACCAGTCAATCACACATATGTTTCATCCAATCATCCATCTAGGCTTCTTGCACCATGTTCCTACTCCAAACACACACACACACACACACACACACACACACACACACACACACACACACACACACACACACACACACACACACCATTGAAAAACACACCCTGCTATAAAAGCCTCTGAGATGTGCAGGTGTGACGGAGCCCAGCAGGAGTCGCTGTGCATGCGGCTGTCAATAGGTCTCACTCCTCCGACAGCCAAAGGATACTCAGGTCACTCAGGCCGGAGGTCGGGTGTTAATCCACCTCCCATGCCACCAGCCCCGCACTGAGTAAGCCACTGGAGAGACTAATGTGCTCACGGCAGGGGTGGTGGCCAAGTGGTTAGGGTCCTTGGTTTCAGTGCAGAAGGTTCTCGGTTCAAACCTCAGCCCTGCCACATTTCTCCATGTAATGTGTAGTTGAGTCAGAAGGGCAGCTGGTGTAAAATTTGTGCCAAATTAAAATGTAGATTCAACTTTGATCTGCTCTGATGACCCCAACTGAAAAAGAGAGCAGCTGAAGGAACTTCCTTTTTTACTAATAAATGACAATATTTAATTGATGATTGCTAGTAAATGTTACTTGAGTTGTTCTTTTAAAAAACTAATATATGTCAGTAGCATTTTCTTAAGAATTCCCCTTGTAAAATTTACTTGGAATTTCTGAGTGAAACACAAACAAACACACAAACACAAACTTGCTCAAGGGCAAATTTGAGAGGTGACTGAAAAGTTTTGAGCCTGACCCAGAAAAAGTCGGGTGTTGGTCTTCATCTTTTGCATTCAGACAAACCAACATTTCCCTTGAGAATGTGTCAAATTTTGACTCACTGGGTTCAGTGTTGCAGATATATCAGTGAAGTGAGTAGGGGTGTGTCAGACTGGAAAAATGGACAAAAGGAATGTCTTCAAAGGACATTAATGAGGACATGGTAATGACATTAGAAGAGGACACTCTGTCTTATGCTACAGTAAAATGCTGGTCAGCCAAATTCAAGCTGGACAGAACAAGCACCAAAGACGGAGCAAGATCAGGAAGACCCAGAACTGCCACCTCAACCGATATGATCCAGAAGATCCATGATCCAAACAACAGCTGAACCAATGGAAAAATGTGGGTTCTCCCTGCTGAAGAAAGCCAAAGCTGTCTCATCCACTGGAAAGGTCACAGCCTCTTGTCTTCTGGGATGCTGAGGGCAACATAATGGTGGACTATCTCCAGAAGGGACAGACCATCAATGGGGCCTATTATGCTTCCCATGTGCAACAAGTATGGGAGAACATTAAGCAGAAGTGGTGTGGAATGCTCCAATGAGGTGTCGAAGCATTCCACACAGGACAATGATCTGGTCCACACTTCGCTCATCGCAAAGGCTGCCATTCATGAATGTGGTTTTGAACTTGTTCCACACTCACCTTATTCTCCTGATTTGGCTCCTTCAGCCTTCTATCTGTTTCCAAACATAAAAAGGACCCCATAATTCTGATAATGCTGTCACATCTGCAGTGGAGGACTTCCTTGAGTTCCAGGATAAAACTTTTTATGAGAACAGTATTAAGTCATTGCAGTGACGCTGGAAAAGGTTAAAAAAAAAAAAAATACATTAATTCATTTGTGGTTTCTTCTTGGCCGGGCTCAAAACTTTTCAATCACCTCTCATAAGCAAGTATCCTGTTTGACAAGGAACCAAGAGGTTCCTCTGATTAACAACCTGTCTTCATAGCCGCCAGGCCACCTCACCCTGACCTGGAAGAAGACAACTGCTGCCATGTGTTGTCGCACTATCAACTTGTAAGTCATCACATTAAAAGGACAACAACATTTTATCTGGTAAACTTTGCTGCACAGGAACACTGGTGACTCTCCACTATGAGTGAATTTCTCTGTGGACTTTTCGCTGTGACTGAAATTTACAGTTGAAAGTTTAAAAAACTGCCTTCAGAGATGTGTCGTGTGACTCACACTGTTGACCATTTTCTCCACTTCAGTTTCAGAGGGGAAGAACCTGAGAATTTTCTGACGGATCCTGCTACGGACACTGAGGCTCTCAGGTGCCCTGGCCTCTTCTGACGGAAAAGTGGAATCATCATCCAGCAACTCCTTGATCAAGTCTGCAGTGGGACCAGACCCAGCAACCACCAGCCAGGGTATGGAGCTCCTAAGAGACACATCTAATCTCTGCAACAGAGGGTGTATACGCACACATACACGCACGCACGCACATATACACACACACACGCACACACACACACACAGAGTCATTGGAGCTGTACAGAAAAGCAGTGTTGCATAATTATTAAAAAATAGAAGAAACACAAGATGACTGTCAGTCTTCCCCAGTTTTGGGCTCCATGCAAGGTCTCACCTCATGGGGTAAGAATGATTCTGAGAAAATCCAGAACTACACAGAAGGACCTGGTCAATGACCTGAAGAGAGCTGGGACCACAGTCACAAAGATTACATTAGTAACATGATGCTGTCATGGTTTAAAATCCTGCAGGGCAGCAAGGTCCCCCTGCTCAAGCCAGCACATGTCCAGGCCCGTTTGAAGTTCACCAGTGACCATCTGGATGATCCAGAGGAGGCATGGGAGAAGGTCATGTGGTCAGATGAGACCAAAATAGATCTTTTTGGCATCAACCCCAAGAACACCATCCCAACTGTGAAACATGGAGTTGGAAACATCATTTTTGCAGTTGCTTTTCTGCAAAGGGGACAGGACGACTGCACCGTATTGAAGGGAGTATGGATGGGGTCATGTATCCTGAGATTTTGGCAAACAACCTCCTTCCCTCAGTAAGAGCATTGAAGGTGGGTCATGTCTAGGTCTTCCAGCATGACAATGACCCCAAACACACAGCCAGGGAAACTAAGGAGGGGCTCTGTAAGAAGCATTTCAAGGTCCTGGAGTGGCCTGGCCAGTCTCCAGACCTGAACTCAATAGAAAATCTTTGGAATGAGCTGAAACTCCAAACTTGAAAGATCTGGAGAAGATCTGCATGGAGGAGTGGACCAAAATCTCTGTTGTGTGTGAAAACTTGGTCAAGAACTACAGGAAACATCTAACCTCTGGAACTGCAAACAAAAGTTTCTGTACCAAAGGTTAAGGTCTGTGTTTCTATTTCACCAAATACTTATTTAATGCAATAAAAGGATAATTAATTATTTAAAAATCAAACAATGTGATTTTCTGAATTTTTTTAAGATTCTGTCTCTCACAGCCCTCGTTCCAGCCTTTTTTCTTGCTCTTGTTTGCCCTCATTTATCTGTTCAGCCATTAGTGGCCTTGCTTGTTTTTTTGACTCTGATTTTGCCTCGGCTCTGACAACCTGGTTATTCTGTGCCTCTGAACCCATCTTTTTTTTTGACCACGCCTCAGCCTCACATCTGAGGATTACCTTTGCCACACTGACAGATTACTTGTGTACCATACCTGTGACTGTTTTCTTTTTTTTTAAGATAAAGCCTTTTTAATACTCCACCTCCTGCGTCTGTGAATCTGCAATCTGTGTCCAGCATTCTGTTTGTTCCATGCCATGAATCCTGACAGAATGAACTGGCCTGACATGGAAACAGTGGACTCAATTCTGGCCGCCCTGAACCCGGACCTTGCCACCATCAAAGGCATTTTTTCCGAAATCAACCTTTTCTTCAATTGCTTCCATTCATGCCACACTCCAAAGAAGAAATTAGATTTTTTGGAACAAGTCCAGAATCTTGTAGAAGCTAATCGCTGGCTATATGACTTCTTCCCTGAGATAGAAGACTTGGACAATCTATTTGCTGCTGGGACCCTTCCAGTCTGGCTGCAGCACTGTCAGAGCAAGACCCCAACCCACCTTGCTCTGACAGTGAGTCTCATTGGATTGGCATTGATGATGATGATGATGATGAAGACAACTCTTCAGCCGAGCTTTTTAAGGTTCAAGACTTGTTTTTTTTTGGTTTTTTGGTTTTGTTTTTTTGGACAATCCTGGACAGCAGCACAGACAACTCATTTTTTCTGCTCTTGATCAGATCCTGTAAGTCAAGCCTAATTTGGTCACTGCAATCAAATATGGCGACATCTACTGGCCAGTCTTAGCACTTGCATGGAATGATTTTGAATTAGTATAAAATGTAAACATGCAAAAATAAATAAAAAATATATTAACTAAATATATAAAATACAAGGTAACAGAAAAAGGCAAAAAGAGTGTGTTTCCAACAAAATACTCACAAGCAAAAATACATTCATACATACACAAAACCCATAACAGTTAATAAAATAAAAATATATATACTATTTTTCTCAATAATTAATTGATTGTTCTCTTGTTGAGCCAATTCTTGGAATAAACACTGTCTGACCCCGTTTTTAAAAAGAGGCTTCAATTCACAAACTCTAATTTGATGAGGCGGATCATCGGGGCTTGCTTATTCACTATATTAAACATATGATTTAATTTTAATTGCTGAACTCTGAGCTCAACAGACAACATACTGACCATTCTAAATCTGGCCAGGCCAATGTGGGTTGTGCAAAGAGAAGAAAGCGAATGAGCTTGTTCTGCATAATCTGCAACCTCCCTTGATTCCATCTGGTCAGGCCAGAATACCAGGCTACCCTGGCACAGTCCACGTGACACTGGATCAAAGCTGATGGAAGACGTTTTCTCACATGCAAATGCAAATCTTTGGCCCATCTGTATAAGAACTTTAATTTTGCATTTGAGTTGCTGATCACTCTGTCAGCTGTAAGATCACCAGATAAGGTCTGATCTAAGTCAAGAACAATATATTTTACACAGGATTTACTCATAATTTTATTTTAGCACATTCCCTAGGATGAAAAAGTCAGGTGTTTAAAGACATTAATAATATACTTGTGTTATAATGTGATTGTGGCATCATAAAATACTGTCTGTAATAGAGATATAAATTGTGAAATGTTTGTTCAAGTATGGACTGTTATGACCATAGTTGTACAAAATGAGGGGGATTTGGGGGCTTCAAAGGTTTTTATTTAAAAACAAAATCATTTCAGTGGTGTCTGTTCCTCTTCTCTCCAGTTTTGGAGAAGATTCACACGGGAACAGAAGCTGCTGGCATATGAAGATAGATTTTGTCCAGCTTGTAAAAAGTTGGATACACAGCTGCCTCCATCCTCCCCAACTCCCCAAAAATGGTTCTGGGGAGCATTAGCATGGCTAAAACCTTTCTGCTTCACCCCCCCAACCAGAGCCCTCTTCACCCCCAGCCATTTTAAACATTTTTTCATTATTTTCCTCTTACATGCCGGTAGATGAGCTTACTGAAATATTTTGGAAAAAGGAAGGATCATGGACATGGAGAGGAGAAGAAACAAACACAGTTTCCCTTCCCATTATTGTTTTTATTAGTAAAGGAGGACTGTTTTTTAATTAGGGTTCTGATAAAATCAAATCAGTTTTATTTATATAGCGCCAAATCACAACAAACAGTTGCCCCAAGGCGCTTTATATTGTAAGGCAAAAGCCATACAGTAATTACAGAAAACCCCAACGGTCGAAACGACCCCCTGTGAGCAAGCACTTGGCGACAGTGGGAAGGAAAAAGTCCCTTTTAACAGGAAGAAACCTCCAGCAGAACCAGGCTCAGGGAGGGGCAGTCTTCTGCTGGGACTGGTTGGGGCTGAGGGGAGAGAATCAGGAAAAAGACATGCTGTGGAAGAGAGCAGAGATCAATCACTAATGATTAAATGCAGAGTGGTGCATACAGAGCAAAAAGAGAAAGAAACACTCAGTGCATCATGGGAACCCCCCAGCAGTCTAAGTCTATAGCAGCATAACTAAGGGATGGTTCAGGGTCACCTGATCCAGCTCTAACTATAAGCTTTAGCAAAAAGGAAAGTTTTAAGCCTAATCTTAAAAGTAGAGAGGGTGTCTGTCTCCCTGATCCGAATTGGGAGCTGGTTCCAGAGG
Source organism: Thalassophryne amazonica (assembly GCF_902500255.1). NCBI lineage: Eukaryota > Metazoa > Chordata > Actinopteri > Batrachoidiformes > Batrachoididae > Thalassophryne > Thalassophryne amazonica. The sequence continues at coordinate 87,499,006 of NC_047118.1, forward strand.
AGAGGAGCCTGAAAGCTGAAGGCTCTGCCTCCCATTCTACTCTTAAAAACCCTAGGAACTACAAGTAAGCCTGCAGTCTGAGAGCGAAGCGCTCTATTGGGGTGATATGGTACTAAGAGGTCCCTAAGATAAGCTGGGACCTGATTATTCAAAACCTTATACACTCAACAAAAATATAATCGCAACACTTTTGGTTTTGCTCGCATTTTGTATGAGATGAACTCAAAGATCTAAAACCTTTTCCACATACACAATATCCATGAGATAATCCATCCCACCTCACAGGTGTACCATATCAAGATGCTGATTAGACACCATGATTAGTGCACAGGTGTGCCTTAGACTGCCCACAATAAAAGGCCACTCTGAAAGGTGCAGTTTTGTTTTGTTTTATTGGAGGGGGATACCAGTCAGTATCTGGTGTGACCACCATTTGCCTCATGCAGTGCAACACATCTCCTTCGCATAGAGTTGATCAGGTTGTCAATTGTGGCCTGTGGAATGTTGGTCCACTCCTCTTCAATGGTTGTGCAAAGTTGCTGGATATTGGCAGGAACTGGTACACGCTGTCGAATACGCCAGTCCAGAGCATCCCAAACATGCTCAATGGGTGACATGTCCGGTGAGTATGCCGGCCATGCAAGAACTGGGACATTTTCAGCTTCCAAGAATTGTGTACAGATCCTTGCAACATGGGGCCATGCATTATCCTGCTGCAACATGAGGTGATGTTCTTGGATATATGGCACAACAATGGGCCTCAGGATCTCATCACGGTATCTCTGTGCATTCAAAATGCCATCAATAAAATGCACCTGTGTTCTTCGTCTATAACAGACGCCTGCCCATACCATAACCCCACCGCCACCATGGGCCACTCGATCCACAACATTGACATCAGAAAACCGCTCACCCACACGACGCCACACACGCTGTCTGCCATCTGCCCTGAACAGTGTGAACCGGGATTCATCCGTGAAGAGAACACCTCTCCAACGTGCCAAACGCCGGCGAATGTGAGCATTTGCCCACTCAAGTCGGTTACGACGACGAACTGGAGTCAGGTCGAGATCCCGATGAGGACGACGAGCATGCAGATGAGCTTCCCTGAGACGGTTTCTGACAGTTTGTGCAGAAATTCTTTGGTTATGCAAACCGATTGTTTCAGCAGCTACGATCTTGGAGGAACAATATTTGAGGGAAATGGTGATATTGTGTATGTGGAAAAAGTTTGAGATCTTTGAGTTCATCTCATACAAAATGGGAGCAAAACCAAAAGTGTCGCGTTTATATTTTTGTTGAGTGTAAGTAAGAAGAAGAATTTTAAATTCTATTCTGGAATTAACAGGGAGCCAATGAAGAGAAGCCAGTATGGGTGAAATATGCTCTCTCCTTCTAGTCCCTGTCAGTACTCTAGCTGCAGCATTTTGAATTAACTGAAGGCTTTTCAGGGAACTTTTAGGACAACCTGGTAATAATGAATTACAATAGTCCAGCCTAGAGGAAATAAATGCATGAATTAGTTTTTCAGCATCACTCTGAGACAAGACCTTTCTAATTTTAGAGATATTGCGCAAATGCAAAAAAGCAGTCCTACATATTTGATTAATATGCGCATTGAAGGACATATCCTAATCAAAAATGACTCCAAGATTTCTCACAGTATTACTAGAGGTCAGGGTAATGCCATCCAGAGTAAGGATCTGGTTAGACACCATGTTTCTAAGATTTGTGGGGCCAAGTACAATAACTTCAGTTTTATCTGAATTTAAAAGCAGGAAATTAGAGGTCATCCATGTCTTTATGTCTGAAAGACATTCCTGCAGTTTAACTAATTGGTGTGTGTCCTCTGGCTTCATGAATAGATAAAGCTGGGTATCATCTGCGTAACAATGAAAATTTAAGCAATGCTGTCTAATAATACTGCCTAAGGGAAGCATGTATAAAGAGAATAAAATCGGTCCTAGCACAGAACCTTGTGGAACTCTATAATTATCCTTAGTCTGTGAAGAAGACTCCCCATTTACATGAACAAATTGTAATCTATTAGTTAAATATGATTCAAACCACTGCAGCGCAGTGCCTTTAATACCTATGGCGTGCTCTAATCTCTGTAATAAAATTTTATGGTCAACAGTATCAAAAATTGCACTGAGGTCTAACACTGGGAGGTCCAAGCTTTTCTCTTCTGCCTGTAAAGCCCACGGAGAGTCAAATGACCCCAAGATCCCCTGTGGAGAGCTACGTCTGTTATGTAAACAAGGAAGTCTCAGAACATCTCAGGGGAGGGGCTGACTTGGCTAGCCACATTCTTGTGTTTGCATATTTGCTTAGCTGAAAGGGCTGCTGATTTGTGCTTAGGTGGATAAATAACTTTACCCTGGGGGAGAGATGAAATTTTGTTTTCTGAATTGTATTGAAATGTGACAGGTATACTTGTGGCAAATGCAGAAAAGACCTTCCATGGCAGTGTGGGGACTGTTAGTCATTGTGAGTGACTGTAACCTGTACCTATTGTATATATTTTGGTTTTCTGGTGTGTTTTTTGGTACATTTTGGTACATTTCAATAAAATCCAGAAAACAAAGTCTCTCTCTGTCTCTGTTTCTCTCTCTCTCTCTGTCTCTGTTTCTCTCTCTCTCTGTTTCTCTCTCTGTCTCTCTCTCTGTTTCTCTCTCTCTCTCTCTCTCTCTCACTGTCTCTCTCTCTGTTTCTCTCTCTCTCTCACTGTCTCTCTCTCTCTCTCTCACCGTCTCTCTGTCTCCTTCTCTCTCTCTCTCTCCCTGTCTCTCTCTCTGTCTTTCTCTCTCTGTCTCTCTCACTGTCTCTGTGTCTCTCTCTCTCTCTGTCCTTCTCTGTCTCTCTCACTGTCTCTCTCTCTGTTTCTCTCTCTCTGTCTCCGTCTCTCTCTCTCACCGTCTCTCTGTCTCCTTCTCTGTCTCTCTCTCTCTCCCTCACTGTCTCTCTCTCTCTCACCGTCTCTCTGTCTCCTTCTCTGTCTCTCTCTCTCTCCCTCACTGTCTCTCTCTCTCTCTCTCACGTCTCTCTCTCTCTCACCGTCTCTCTGTCTCCTTCTCTGTCTCTCTCATTGTCTCTCTCTCTCTCTCTGTGTCCTTCTCTGTCTCTCACTGTCTCTCTCTCTGTTTCTCTCTCTCTCTCTCTCTCACCGTCTCTCTGTCTCCTTCTCTCTCTCACTGTCTCTCTCTGTCTCTGTCTCTCTCTGTCTCTTTCTCTCACTGTCTCTCTCTGTCTCTGTCTCTCTCTGTCTCTTTCTCTCTCTGTCTCTGTCTCTCTCACTGTCTCTCACTGTCGCTCTCTCTCTCTCACTGTCTCTCTCTCTGTCTCTCTGTCTCTCTCTCTCTGTCTCTCTCTGTCTCTCTCACTGTCTCTCTCTGTCTCTCTCACTGTCTCTCTCTCTGTCTCTCTCTCTGTCTCTCTCACTGTCTCTCTCTCTGTCTCTCTCTGTCTCTCTCTCTCTGGGTCCTTCTCTGTCTCTCTCACTGTCTCTCTCACTGTCTCTCTCTCTGTCTCTCTCTGTCTCTCTCTCTCTGGGTCCTTCTCTGTCTCTCTCTCTCTGGGTCCTTCTCTGTCTCTCTCACTGTGTCTCTCTCTGTCTCTCTCTCTCTGGGTCCTTCTCTGTCTCTCTCACTGTCTCTCTCTCTGTGTCTCTCTCTCTCTCTCTCTCTCTCTCACCGTCTCTCTGTCTCCTTCTCTCTCTCACTGTCTCTCTCTGTCTCTGTCTCTCTCTGTCTCTTTCTCTCACTGTCTCTCTCTGTCTCTGTCTCTCTCTGTCTCTTTCTCTCTCTGTCTCTGTCTCTCTCACTGTCTCTCACTGTCGCTCTCTCTCTCTCACTGTCTCTCTCTCTGTCTCTCTGTCTCTCTCTCTCTGTCTCTCTCTGTCTCTCTCACTGTCTCTCTCTGTCTCTCTCACTGTCTCTCTCTCTGTCTCTCTCTCTGTCTCTCTCACTGTCTCTCTCTCTGTCTCTCTCTGTCTCTCTCTCTCTGGGTCCTTCTCTGTCTCTCTCACTGTCTCTCTCACTGTCTCTCTCTCTGTCTCTCTCTGTCTCTCTCTCTCTGGGTCCTTCTCTGTCTCTCTCTCTCTGGGTCCTTCTCTGTCTCTCTCACTGTGTCTCTCTCTGTCTCTCTCTCTCTGGGTCCTTCTCTGTCTCTCTCACTGTCTCTCTCTCTGTGTCTCTCTCTCTCTCTCTCTCTCTCTCACTGTCTCTGTCTCTGTCTCTCTCCATCAAGTTCTCCTACTTAGAAAGATGAGAGAGGTATGGAATTTTCAACATAGGTACACTTCAACTATGAGAGACAAAATGAGAAAAAAAATCCAGAAAATCACATTGTAGGATTTTTAAAGAATTTATTTGTAAATTATGGTGGAAAATAAGTATTTGGTCACCCACAAACAAGCAAGATTTCTGGCTCTCACAGACCTGGAACTTCTTTAAGAAGCTCGTCTGTCCTCCACCTATTACCTGTATTAATGGCACCTGTTGGAACTCATTATCTGTATAAAAGACACCTGTCCACAGCCTCAAACAGTCAGACTCCAAACTCAACTATGGCCAAGACCAAAGAGCTGTCGAAGGACACCAGGAAGAACAGTGTAGACCTGCACCAGGCTGGGAAGAGTGAATCTACAATAGTCAAGCAGGTTGGGTGAATAAATCAACTGTGGGAGCAACTACAAAATGGAAGACATACAAACATGTTGCTCTGGGACTCCACGCAAGATGTCATCCTGTGAGGTCAAAACGATCATGAGAACAGTGAACAAAAATCCCAGAACTACACGGAGGGACCTGATGAATGACCTGCAGAGAGCTGGGACCAAAGTAACAAAGGCTACACACTACACAGAGAGGGACTCAAATCCTGCAGTGCCAGGTGTGTCCCCCTGCTTAAGACAGTACATGTCCAGGCCTGTCTGAAGTTTGCCAGAGAGCATATGGATGATCCAGAAGAGGATTGGGAGAATATCATGTGGTCAGATGAAATCAAAACAGAACTTTTTAGTAAAAACCCAGCTCATCGTGTTTGGAGGAAGAAGTAGTCTGAGTTGCATTCCAAGAACACCATATCTATTGTGAAGTATTGGGGTGGAAACATCATGCTTTGGGGCTGTTTTCTGCAAAGGGGACAGGACGACTGATCCCTGTTAAGGGAAGAATGAACTTGGCCGTGTTTCGTGAGACTTTAAGCCAAAACCTCCTTCCATCAGTGAGAGCATTGAAAGATGCAACGTGGCTGGGTCTTCCAGCATGTAGTCCGGCAGAACTTGGGGGCTGAACCTTGCACTGAGGTGTATAGTTTTTTTTTATTGTCCCATGTTATAGTCCATATGGTAGGTTTAAAAAATCCACCTGCTGACCGTCTGTCAGCTTTGAGCGTTTTGCATAAATCCAAGATGGCCACCACAGAAATCGCTTTTTCTTAAATAACTTCAGAAATATTAGTTTTAGGACACATACATGTATTAACGTTGAATAGAAATGTGGATATTGCGGACATTTTGGTACCAAAACCATGTCTCTATCTGCATCCGTTAATGGGTTATGGTCCTTTCAACTTCAGCCATTTCTCAGTTTTAAGCAAACAATGCAGAAAAAGGTGGAAATACCCTGGTGAAACCTAAGCAATAGTAAAATATTTTATATTATATATTATATACTTCTCTCAAAGGTTTCAATGAATAGTATTATTTAAAATTGCTGTCTGTATGATTGTTAGATATTATATACTATTTTTCAATCAAATGGGGATGATGCATGCCTGTGCATAGTATGTAAGGTAAGCTGGGTTTTCTAATCTAAGTTAAAAATGTATACAACCCCTGGCAAAAATTATGGAATCACCGGCCTCGGAGGATGTTCATTCAGTTGTTTAATTTTGTAGAAAAAAAGCAGATCACACATACGACACAAAACTAAAGTCATTTCAAATGCCAACTTTCTGGCTTTAAGAAACACTATAAGCAATCAAGAAAAAAAGATTGTGGCAGTCAGTAACGGTTACTTTTTTAGACCAAGCAGAGGAAAAAAATATGGAATCACTCAATTCTGAGGAAAAAATTATGGAATCACCCTGTAAATTTTCATTTCCAAAACTAACACCTGCATCATATCAGATCTGCTCATTAGTCTGCATCTAAAAAGGAGTGATCACACCTTGGAGAGCTGCTGCACCAAGTGGACTGACATGAATCATGGCTCCAACACGAGAGATGTCAATTGAAACAAAGGAGAGGATTATCAAACTTTTAAAAGAGAGTAAATCATCATGCAATGTTGCAAAAGATGTTGGTTGTTCACAGTCAGCTGTGTCTAAACTCAGGACCAAATACAAAAACATGGGAAGGTTGTTAAAGGCAAACATACTGGTAGACCAAGGAAGACATCAAAGCGTCAAGACAGAAAACTTAAAGCAATATGTCTCAAAAATCCAAAAATGTACAACAAAACAAATGAGGAACGAATGGGAAGAAACTGGAGTCAATGTCTATGACTGAACTGTAAGAAACCGCCTAAAGGAAATGGGATTTACATACAGAAAAGCTAAACGAAAGCCATCATTAACACCTAAACAGAATAAACAAGGTTACAATGGGCTAAGGAAAAGCAATCGTGGACTGTGGTTGACTGGATGAAAGTGATATTCAGTGATGAATCTCAAATCTGCATTGGGCAAGGTGATGATGCTGGAACTTTTGTTTGGTGCCATTCCAATGAGATTTATAAAGATGATTGCCTGAAGAGAACATCTAAATTTCCACAGTCATTGATGATATGGGGCTGCATGTCAGGTAAAGGCACTGGGGAGATGGCTGTCATTACATCATCAATAAATGCACAAGTTTACGTTGATATTTTGGACAATTGAAAGGATGTTTGGGGATGATGAAATCATTTTTCAAGATGATAATGCATCTTGCCATAGAGCCAAAACTGTGAAAACGTTCCTTGCAAAAAGACACATAGGATCAATGTCATGGCATAGGGTCAACGTCAACGAGCAGATCTGATTTGATGCAGGTTTTAGTTTGGGGGATGGAAATTTACAGGGTGATTCCATAATTTATTCCTCAAAATTGAGTGATTCCATATTTTTTTCCTCTGCTTGGTCTAAAAAAGTAACCGTTACTGACTGCCACAATCTTTTTTTCTTGATTTCTTATAGTGTTTCTTAAAGCCAGAAAGTTGCCATTTGAAATGACTTTAGTTTTGTGTCATGTCTGTGATCTGCTTTTTTTCTACAAAATTAAACAACTGAATGAACATCCTCTGAGGCCGGTGAGTCCATAATTTTTGCCAGGGGTTGTAGTTCAAAATTTGTCATTATACTTTATATATGAAATAATATTGTATAGTATTCCCAAATATACTACTCTAGAGTTGCATACAACTGGTTTATCACATTACTGTAATAGTAGTTACCCTATGGTATATTTGTCAGGGAAAAAGATTTAGTGGTATACAGTCACACATGCAATTGCTTGCTTACAGCAGCAAACTGTTATGCTGCAAACCACTCTATGAAAGTATCAAATGTCAACTGCCTATACCCCTATAGTGAAGTCTGTGGAGTACACATGTAACCTATTCTGCAAAGTGTTATCCATTTAACAGGTCGTACTGCAAGTACAACAACATGGAAGAAAGATGCTTCTTTGAGAATTTGTACAGTTGCTCCAATGAAGCAAACCTTTCAAGAGCTGGACTAGACAGAATAATAAAGGCCAGCAAACAGTACAATGATGGCATGCATTTGGAACTGGAAGTTCAGAGACATTACTGCAAAGATGTAACTGTTGCTGTCCATAGAAAATGTGTGGACAAGTACTGCCACCCAAAGACTATCCAGAAAGCTGTTCAAGAACATAGTGGCTCACAGCTTGAGAGTGGCAGCAAGGAGTTCAGTGAACCAAGAAGAGCCAGGAGATCCCAATACTCCCCATTCACTGCCACAGAACATTGCCTCTTTTGTGGCCAAAAGTGTGACCTCAAGAAGGATCCCAAAAATCCAAGTAGATGGAGACCTGCTTACATATGTAGACAAGGTGTAGTTGCTGGAAAGAAGAGCCTCAAGGAAGAAATCTTAAAGATATGTGACATAAGGAGGGATAATCATAGTGAAGAGGTCAGACTCAGAGTGTTAGGGGTACCTTCAGACCTTCACGCAGCCGATATTAGATATCATGTGGTTTGCAAGGCCATCTTCATGGCTTCCAAATCTAATCAGTTTGCTCAGGCAGCTACAGCACAGCAGAGTGAACCAGAGGAGTTTGCATTCCGTGCTGTTATAGAGAAGTGCAAAGACAGGGAGTGTAGCATCTTCAATTCAGTTGACATCTATAGGGCCTACAGAGATGAAGGTGGTGTGCTGTCTCACAGACAACTCACACAGAAGCTGTTAGATTACTTTGGTGATGATTTGATATCGCTTTCATCTCCTGGCATGGCCACCATCCTTGCCTTCCAGTCTACAACAGCAAAATTGCTACACTTGGTACATGACAAGGAGGCAAATGACACAGATGAAGCCATCAGAAAAGTTGCAAAGAAGATTGCACAAGAAATTACGAATATTCCTACTGACAGGACACAGTATCAGTGTCAACTAACCATTGAAAGTTGCTCCCAGTTTCAGAGTGACACTCTTGCCAACTTGCTGTCTGTTGTGTGCAAGAAACTTAACCACCAATCTCTTCCAGCATTTTTGATTGGGAACATGGTCATTGCAGTCACTCGGAACGTGGCTACTCCTTTGCAAATAGCTTTAGCTGTTCTGCTACGAGACTCCAAGGAACATGTAAAAGCACTATTTGACTTTGGAGTAACCTGTTCTTATGATGAACTACTACGATTCAAGAAGTCAGTGGCTACAGTGGTGTACAAGGCAATGGATCTAGCAGGTCTCTAGGATGCTTCTCCTGGGTTAGTTCAATCTGTTGGGGATAACTTTGACCAGGAGATTTCCTCACAAAATGGAAAATTGCAAACACACTCAATGGCACTGCTGCTAACACAGGTTCAAGGGAACTCCGAGTGTAATGATGAAGTCAACATTCCAAGGCTTTCAAAGTCGATGACGATGTCATGAAACAAGCAACCCTGTTCATGTGCGCTTGCTATGGTGTTCCTAGGGCAGAATCAGTGATACAAGCCAGAGTCACAACATGGTTAAAGAAGACAGCCAAAAAATCTCTCACAAAAACACAAACTTTGAATTCCATGCCACCTTCTACAGCTGCGTTTGCCCAGAATGTCAATCGAGCACACCTGCAGGCTGCCATTTGGAAGAATGCACTCCAGGAAGATCCACCAGCTGAATGTATATCTGACTACGGTTGGACGATGGACGATACATCTGTGCAGCCAGTCGGCATACCGCCATCTGAAGCACCAGCTCCTGAGTACATTCTCATGCTTGTAGCCTGCTCATGTGCCACAACAACACCATGTCACACAAGGGCATGTGGCTGTGTAGCAGCAAACCTGTCCTGTACCATGTTCTGTTGCCAAAATGGCACAGCATGCTGCAATGAAACTGACGACTAGCTGTTTATGAAATTGTTTAAATGTCTGTACAGTGATAATACCTCTATAATCCTGCCAAACTAATGATAATTGTGTGTAAATATATTTTAATTTCAAACTTATTAGAGTCATGTCTTATGTCAAAGCTTATCATTATAGACACAAAGAGATAGATGGTCATGATGAAAGCATTCAAATGCCAAAAGTTTTGAGAGAAGAGATTTATTAATCAATTTACTGAATAGGCTATACTTACCACATGATTGGAAATTAAGAAAATTCAAATCAATGGACAGCATCAATGGGCGTATTTCGACTTATGAGTAAAGGCCCTGTTGCACCTTGACAATTTAAACAGCGTACGTCGACCGTATTAAAAAATGCTGGCAAATGCTGGTGTATGTCTAATATGTTATGAGTAAGTTATGTGTAAGTTAAGAGCACAGTGAAACACACTGATATAAGTCGTAATACACCGAGCACCTCGAAAAACTTTGGGCATGCTGAAAATTTTCAACGTATGCCAGCGTATGACTCATACATCTTGTATGTGCAGGACATAAGTTGTAGGTAAGTTATGCAATTGCTGACACACATTTCTAGTAGTTTACTCATAAGTCAAAATACGTCCATTTATGACGTCCATTGATTGGCTGAAAGCTGCAGTCCTCATGCGAACAGACCGTTTCAAATATTAAACCATCACACACAGTAAATATAAAGTCTTGCCTGTTCGTTTCAGTCGGATTCATCATCACAGCCTGACTAAAACTTATCCTCATAAAGCGTCCTGATTTTGGAAAACAACGTCTGAAGATACTTTAATTCCTTGTAGTGGCTGAAAATGTCCCTCTGTGACACTGGCACTTTGCACCACAGTTGCTCTGTCAGATCATGGTTTCTGTGCTGGAGGTCGTCCATCAGGTTGGTGAGTTGCAGCACCTGGTGTGGCTGTGCCGATCCGGGACTAGCACGGTCTGCTGTAATACTTTGGCTGGGTGTTTGTGGGTGCTGGCTCAAGGCTCTGCTGTCAGCAGAGTCTCCTCTCCCTCCACCAGCCTTCACTCTGTGCAACAAGTTCAAAGACTCACAGAGCCTCAATTATTAACCAATTATTACCATAGGCATCAGTGGATTCTGTCTGCACACGATGAAATTATCCCATGATCCACAAAGAAAAAAATAATAATAATGTTAAAATTACAGTACTGCCTCCATGTGGAGTGGAGACACTGCACAACACAGTGTATGCATGCTCGATACCATGCTTGTCAATGTTTAAGTGTTCAACCTGCCAATCAAAAGGGTTCTGCCTGGTGGAAACGCAAACAAAGCCAGACTTAACCACTCCAATTCAATTCAATCTATTTCATTTATATAGCACCAAATCACAACAAAGTTGCATCAAGGTGCTTCACACAAGTAAGGTCTAACCTTACCAACCCCCAGAGCAAGCATACAGGTGACAGTTAAAAAAAAAAAACTCCCTCTGATGAGTATCTTTAGCATAGCAATAAATGGTAATCCCAAAATGCTGCAATATGTGCCCAAGGGGTGCTATATAAAGGGACAAAAGCAGGGGGCCTAAGACACACCCCTGTGAAACCCCAAATTTCATGTCACTAAGGTTAGAGGTAGTAGTGTTGTACAAAACACAGTGAGAACGACTGTTCAGGTATGACGTCAACTATGCAAGGACACTCCCAGTAATCACCACTTTAGTGAGAGCCGTCTCTGTGGAATGATATTTTCTAAAAGCTGACCGCAGTGGCTCATAAAGATTATTCTCAGTAGGGTGGTCAACGAGCTGCCGTGACACCACTTATTCCAGAATATTAGAACAAAATGATAGATTTGATATCGGCTGATAGTTTTTCAATACACTAGGGTCAAGATTAGGTTTCTTAAGTAATGGTTTAATCACTGCAGACTTTAAACATTTAGGAACAAATCCAGAAGTTAAAGAAAGATTAATAATTTCCAGCACAGTCGGCCCAAGAGTGGGCCACAGGTCCTTAAACAGTTTTGTTGGTATAGGATCAAATAAACAGGTTGTGCTTTTAGTAGACGTTATGAGTTTCATCAGCATGGCTAGTGCTATCAAATGCTATCAGATGCTATCAAATTCTGTAAATCTAGGTAATACCTCAGGAATGGTGCCCACCTCAACAGCAGGGTGTAGTGGCTGGATTAAGGCATGCTGGGATATGTTTAACCTAACGTCTTCTGTTTTCTTCTCAAAGTAATCCAGGAAATCTGCTGTAAAACGAGAGCGAACTACAGGTGGTTGTCCATGTATAAGTGTTGTCACCATGTCAAACAAGAACTTTGAGTTATGTTTTTGTTGATCAAATCAGAGTAATAGGTCCACTTTGTAGCCAGCAGTGCATGCTTATAGTCTAAGATAGCATCACGCCACGCAAGGTGGAATACTTCTAATTTTGAACTATGCCATTTCCATTCTAGACCTCTAGCCTTATCCTTGATTTTCTGAGGATGGAAACCTTCCGAGCTACTATTGGGCTAGGACCAGGCTCCAGCTAGGCCAGAGCTTCAGCAGCAGTTAGCTACCTTCGGCCGGGACCGGGATCCAGCTAGGCCCAAGCTTCAGTGGCAGATAGCTTCCCTTGGGCTGGGACCAGGCAAAAGCAGCAGCCTGTCACCATCAGGCAAGATGTAAAGATTTCCAAATTAGTCCACAACTAAAAGAAGCCTCCACGCACACGTCACACACACGCAATCGCAATTGTGATCGCCAGCCATGGAACCGTCCACTCGTCCTCACGGATCCACAGCCAAAGCTCATTTTTAAGTTCCACTCAGCCAGAGAATAATGTCCAGGTCCATTCGCTATCGGGTTCTGATCCACGCGCGGGCACGTGCACATAATATCCGAGTGCAGCTCTGCCTTCAACTCAACTTCTGTCAGGTTCGTGGCACATTAGATAGTCCATTAGCTCCTGAAAATAGCGTCATCTGAGTTTTTCCAATACAAGACATGCATCTGCGTGTCCAGGTACGTGTGTACACCAGCAGCAGTGACACAAACAGCAGCGTCACAACACTTTCTCTGAAAAAGTTAAGAGTTTTGGGGTGAAGTGTGTCGTTTCCTCTGTAAATCCGAGCCACTGCTTTCAAAGACAAGGTCTGAAGCTTTATCGGACAGAACCTCATTCATTTCCCTCTGTCTGTCTCTGTCTGGGATGTTTCTGTTTTGCTTTTAACTACGTCACACACAGAGAATTGCTGAGTGAGACGTTTTGCGGAAATGCGCCTGTTTCCTCACTTCAGGAGAGGAATAAAACACTTACAATCATGAGTACTTTGATGTTGTGCTGCTAACTGGGATGGTAAAACACATGTGACATGTCCTTTAATGTTTGTTTTTAAGGTTATTCGTGGCCTTGTGCCTTCCTACCTGTCTGAAATTTTAATTCTCTGCACTTACTGTAGATCATTACAGGTGGCTGGTCAACTTTACTTAGATGTTCTGAGGTCAAAATGCAAACTCTGGGGTGATTGTGTTTTGCAGTAGCTGGCCCCAGACTGTGGAGCAAGTTACCTCCTGATTTATGTGTATTCCTGACCAAGCACTTTTTAAATCAAAGCTTAAGATTTAGTCATTTAAACTGTTTTGTAATACCTGGTGGTGCTGTGGCATGTTTTGTTTTTCTGTCCTTTTTTGACTTTATTGTATTTTTGATTTATTTTTGTGATTTTACTTTAAAGCACTTTGGACACCATCTGGCTGCTGTAAAGGGCTTCATAAATAAATGTTGATTGATTGCTTGCTTGATAAAAACCTTATCTGTTAATCAGGTAGTGCTTTTCCACATAAATGCACAACTTCATCATTATTTCTGCTCAGACTGGGCAGGGCAGGCCAAAGGTGAAGCCAGAAGGGAAAAAGAACAGAACGCTTCAACCCCCCCAACAACCTGAGAGTAAAGCCTCTGTCCCACAGAATAATAAGCCATGAATAATGAGCCAGGCATGGATGTGTCAGTGATTATTTGAAGAATGGTCCACGTTTTAAGCCGTCACGTATCTGCTACTAAGGTAAATTTTGAACATCTTGAAATTAGCACCACGCTCAGAGATGAGCCTCATTACCGAATATTCTGCCTCTAAGAGCCTCTCAGAGCCACTATTCTCCCACGACATTTGACTAAATACACTTGTAGCAAAAAAAAAAACCATGCTGCATGGCTCATTATACATTGAACTTGAATTTATTTATTTGGCACACAATTCGCACACAATACATTATTCATTATTTGGTGGGACCAGGACTTAAAGGTCCACTTTTGAAGACATTTTTGACATTTTTTGCATCTAGTACTACTATTGATAACATTCTTAATAACACTCCATAAGCACCAAAACCTTCCTGGGTAAAATGCAGGTCTTCTCCAAAACACAGAATACGTGAATTCCCGAAAAAATTTGTCACTGAAAAAAGCATAGTTGTCCATCATTGTATTTAATTACTTTTTAATATTCTGCCATTAAAAGAACACACACATAAACCAAACTATAAGATGATCTGATAAACCAGTGTGCAAAATGTGGCAAAGCTAAACGTTCTAGCAGGGAATAACCTGTTTGTTTGCTCACCTTCAGCATGCTGGCTTCTCCTGACACGAGCATGCACAACACTGGGATTTCAATACTGCCACTACCTGTTGGCACAAGAAAACAAATTAAAAGAAAAAAACCTGCAATTTCCAAAAGCCAGAAACGTTACCACTGAGCTACCATTGCTGTCCTGTAAAAGGTGCTTGTCTTGTGGACAGCGCACAGCAGGACAGACAACACGTCATGTGGAACAGAGCTCACGTGGGTGACGTGACATTCAGATCGCCCACTGTGTGTTATGATCTGATGGTCCATTTCACCTGGGGCAGCCTGTCAATGTGCGTGGCGTGCACTCACTCACTGCAGCCCATTGCAACAGCAATATATATTTTTATGTAAGTCCATGTGAGGACAGCAAGCAGACACACACGTCACAGTGGACAGTTGTTAGTTCATGTCCGTCCAAACACGGTACGTATTCCCCAGCTGGGACGTCCAGAACCAGAGATCTCCACAGCTGCTCCAGTGGGCGGACACACCCCCTGTCAGTTCAGTGCACACTCCAATGTGTCACTGTCATGTTAGTGAGCTGTCAGTGAGTCTCTGGTCAGCTGCTGACAGGCACATATATATCAATCAGCATTTTATGCAAGTGTGCCCCCCCCCCACACGTCACGTGGTGGGGAAGGGGGGCTGAGCCACATGCATGCCACATGTGTTTTCGGGGGAGCGGGGGGGCGCTCATGTGCGATACACATGCAGAGTTGCTGTACACAACAAAATAAAAAACAAAGTATTTCACACACAATTTTACTGTGTGCACTTGAAATTCCTTCCCACATTTCGATCATTTGTGTGTGCGTGAAGTAAATAATTTCAGAATTGTGACAGCCCGTGCAGCCACGGTGAGGTGGCTCACATGACGCATTTTCTCTCTGAGCATCTATTGTGTGCTCATTAATTATATTTTGATCTTTGTTATGACACACGAACACCCAGCGTCTCTCATGCAGCGTGTTATTGCTTACCTCAATTTAGCACAACACAGATTCTTACATGTGCACAAACTAATCAAATCAAATCAAATAGCAAACACTTGGATGGTCTGTGCACACAGCAGTAGTAATTTACAGAGGGTGCACCTTCTCCATGAAGGGGGATTTGCTTCAGAGCGACATTACTTTTCACAAGGTGTACCTAATAAACTGGCAACTGGGTGTATTTTTGTAGACAAGTACAGTGCCTTGCTCTCTCTCTCTCTCTCTCTCTCTCCCTCTTGCTCACACACACACACACACACACACACATAATCAACATATTAACATTCATGGCATATAACTGCTGTTCACCTGCTGAGACGACCCTTCAGAGTGTGTTATTGCTGCTCTGTTTGGCTATATATGAGCATGTCTAATGGATTTGAACTCACTCACTCTTTTAGGAAGTTGCTGAAGTTTGCTGAAGTTGTCCTGCTGCATGCTCATAACTACCTGCAAGACCAGCATCGATTAAAGGCTTCACATATTACAAAGAGTTCTCTCCGCAACAATCATTGCTTCAAATGTGAAGTCTTGTGACGTTATCTTGATATCTTACGTTATCAATCAACAACTCAGTATTTTGCTTTGTTTTCTCAACAGTCAGCTTCTTGTTTTGAATTACGTGATGTTCGAAAAAATATGCCCGGACAAAACAAACAGAACCAGCTCTAAGTTGGACTTGGAACACAAAGGCCATGGTGGGCGTAGGTGACAACATACGAGGTCTGTCAATAAAGTATAGGTCCTTTTTATTTTTTTCAAAAACTATATGGATTTCAATCATATGTTTTTATGTCAGACATGCTTGAACCCTCGTGTGCATGCGTGAGTTTTTCCACGCCTGTCGGTGACGTCATTCGCCTGTGAGCACTCCTTGTGGGAGGAGTCGTCCAGCCCCTCGTCGGAATTCCTTTGTCTGAGAAGTTGCTGAGAGACTGACGCTTTGTTTGATCAAAATTTTTTCTAAACCTGTGAGGCACATCGATGTGGGCATGGTTCGAAAAATTAAGCTGGTTTTCGGTGAAAATTTTAACGGCTGATGAGAGATTTTGAGGTGATACTGTCGCTTTAAGGACTTCCCACGGAGCGAGACGTCGTGCAGCACTCCCAGGCGCCATCGTCAGCCTGTTTCAAGCTGAAAACCTCCACATTTCAGGCTCTATTGATCCAGGACGTCGTGAGAGAACAGAGAAGTTTCAGAAGAAGTCGGTTTCAGCATTTCATCCGGATATTCCACTGTTAAAGGAGATTTTTTTTAATGAAAGACGTGCGGACGGGTCCGTGCGTCGGGACGCAGCTGGCGCGGTGCGACGGCACAGGAAAAACACCTCCGTGTTGAGAACCATTTGTAAAATCCAGGCAGATTTTGATGACTTTCAGTGGAGTGAGTATATGAGAAATTGTTTAACAAATGGACATGTTCCAACTTGTCTTTAAGGCTTCCAACAGAGGTGGCTGCCATTGGCATCTGATGCAGCCACTGCAGGGGTTGTTGCGGCTGATGCGGTGGTTGCTGCCGCTAGAGAGGAGGAGACAACAGAGACTGATGATGTCTCTCTCCCTCGGCCTGGACCTCATGCAACACAGAATGGACTCCACTCTGGGCCACCTGCTGGGGGTTATCCAGAATCCTGTCCAAAAGCATACCACAGCTGGCACCTCTGGAGGTCTGATCCTGGAGAAACCCCTTCAGCAGGCTGAACAATGCACTTGATTTGCCCTGTGACACCTGGGACACAGAAGGTGCAATGGATGTCACTGAAGCTGGTGTGCTTGACCTGCGTGGCTCAGAATCAGACAGAGGAACACCAAGGGCAGCACTGGGTTGTGGCCGCTGCTGCTCCTGCACACTTGACTCCACAGCAGATTTAAAAGTGGCCACATTTTGGTATGTCATAGTTGTGATATGTTCGTTCAGAAACTGGAAATGTGTCCATATTCACGCCTCTGTAGGGGTGAACATGTTGGCAGACTGGCCAGACACAACCACTGAATTCAACTCAACTCCTGCCTGGAGGAGATAAAGGCGTGGATGAGTGAAAACTTTTTACAGCTGTGTTTCTGTGTAGGCGCTCAGATGTCCAGGTGGTTTCCATAGTAGAGAAGCTTGAATCTTCGACTAGACTACGTTGCTTGACGCAAGGACGTTTTGAAGCGAAACGTCCTCGCGTCAAGCAACTCAGTCCAGTCGAAGATTCAAGCTTCTCTACTTTTTACAGCTGAACAGCTCCAAAACGGAAGCTATCCACATCGATACCTCTCACCAACTCCGTTCCTCCCTCATTTCCTCCGCCTCTTTTCTCGGCCACAACTTTTCCTTCTCTCCTTCCGTGACCAATTTGGGGGTCCGGTTTGACCCCCATCTTAGCTTTGATAATCATATCAATCATATTTGCAAAACTTCCTTTGTTCACCTCCATAATATTGCCAAACTCCGGCCATTTCTCTCCCGCCCTGCGACAGAGTCCATGGCTTTGTCTCCTCCAGGTTGGACTATTGTAACGCACTACTCATCAGGATCCCAGGCAAGAGCCTACAAAGGCTCCAATAAGTCCAAAATAGTGCTGCCCGGGTCCTGATGAGAGTGCGTAAATATGAGCACATCACCCCCATCCTTCAAACTCTGCACTGTTTCCCCATTCACCTCCGTATCGAATTCAAAATCCTCCTTCACACCCATCACTGTCTGTATGGTGTAGCCCCCACCTACCTTAACGAACTCCTCAACCCACATATATCAGCTAGAACCTGGTCAGGCCAACTGCACCGCCTGCACCCACCTAGGACTCAGCTTAAGACCATGGGCGACAGGGCCTTCAAGGCTGCTGCTCCCCGTCTGCGGAATGCCCTCCCTGACCTTCTCAGGGCTCCATAGATGGCGGATGCTTTTATAAAAGGGCTAAAAACCTTCCTTTTTCGAAAGGCCTTCCCTGGCTGACTCTATTTGATTTTATCTGTTGATTGTGTCTTTTGACTCATTCTGTTGTTCAATTTTATTGTCATTTTGTTTTATTGTTTTTCTGTTTACTTTTATTGCTTTTTTTGTTGTTTCTCTATTGTTTATTGTTCATTGTTCTCTGTACTGTGCACTATGAGATTTAATTTCAAATGTAAAGTGTGTTTTAAATAAAATCTATTACTTTTATTATTATTAACCACTGCCTTCTTCAATTTGCCCATCCGGGTACGCATAGAGTCGTACCACACCTTCAGCTCCTGAGCTCCCACAGAACGTCTGTTTTCTGTACATCTTTGTAGTTGGCCAGACATTTTGCATATATGCAGGGTTAGGCCTTCAGAAATTCAACCACCTCCTCTTTCTGCTCCATGATGATGGCTGTTACAACAGGAGGAGTGGGCTTCTTCCTACGCCGAACAGCTCACCAGACATTTTTGTGTTAGTGAACAAGTGACTATGAAATATCCCTGCCTCCTTCAGTGAATGCAGAGCCCCTCCTGACATAACACTGATACTCCTCATAGGAAAGACATTGGGTCCAATCTGCATGGGCCCCTCTCATCTGCAGCAAAGCATGCATCCACCAACCAGACTAAGTTCTGACTCACTGCACTCGTCATTCCTATAGTCACTGAGACACTTGAAGAGCCACAGCCATGACATCATCAAAGTCTGTGAGGAGCATTGCATTCATGATCTCGTGCACAAAAGTATCTTTGAGGGAAGCCGTGTTCCAACCACTGCCAATGGCTAAAGTGTGGAAATGATTGCATCATCTGGGACATGGACTTTACTGTGCTTGACTGCCAGGAGACTGTGTATCACCTCTCTTCCAGGAGCACTGCACTCAAAACGTTTCTCATAGTTTTTGAGTATTGTGTCTTAATGTTTCTGTTGTCTGGGAGATAGGTGAGTGATGGCCCAGTCTTTCCACAAAACAAACCATTACAACAACCACTGTGCATTCCTCAAACATCTGATTTAATAAACACCTGAAATGAGGTTAGCCTGTTAGCTATCTATCTTAGACATGGAGAAAAGGTTGTGCTCAGGCTTCTTTCGCACAACAGAGCTACCCACGCTCCACCGCTTTATCCATTCATCAGTTTGTCATGACGTAGCCAAAGACAGTGATGTTGTTGCTGCCAGCATGGCGACTCCCAGATATGGACTTCATAATGGCAGTAAATGTATGGGTTTAACTCATCAAACACCAAAAACACACCCATAGTTAATTGATGAAATGCACCCGCATTGTGACCTGCGCTTTATTCTGTGTTGTGTAAGTGGCAAAGTGGACCTGGACATGCCCCATTATGCTATGCACTTCAGATCATGTGCTATATATTGTCAAGGTAGGACTTTAAAGCTCTTAATGAGCCTGTTGATGAGGGACCCTAGGCTCTTGAATTTCATGATGGTGAGAAAAAAAAACCTAAGCCTACCTAACCTCTTCTGTTGGGGCAGGACAGAGACACCAGCATGCAAGCAGGGACGATCACTATGCAAGGCCTACAGCCTCCTGGGCATCACCAGTGCACGTACATGGAAAGCCATCAGCGAGGCCTCAGAAGCTGCAGAAAAGGCCTCAAGATGTCTGTGGATCATCACATGCAGTGAGCAAATGCAGCTTAGATACAGACTGGAAATGGTCACTCCTGGTTGGGTCGCCTGGGCGAGAGCATGTTCTACCTCTGTCACAGAAGAAGCTGAATGTGTTGTGTGGGCCGCCTGAAGAGGAGGTACTACTGGCCCACCACCAGAGGGCGCCCTGCCTGAAGTGCGGGCTTCAGGCACGAGAGGGCGCTGCCGCCACGGACACAGCCGGGAGTGACAGCTGTCACTCATTATTTCCTGACAGCTGTCACTCATTCATGCTTCATCATCTCACTCCATAAAACCCAGACGTCATCTCCACCTCATCGCCGAGATATCGTACTTCTATGGAGGTAACCTTCTCAGCCTGCAGATTCAGATAAATGGTTACACAGACGCTGCACGAGTGTGTGTTAGAGGTGGAGGTGGCATTCCCACCGTTGTTGTTACGGGGTGTACACACACCCACACTTGACTGTCTTTGCTCTTCGCCAGCAGTACCAGATCCGACAGTCGGGGACGGTGATCACCTGGGAATTCGGGACTTGGCGGCTCCAGTATTCACCAGGTTCGGTGGCGGCGGAAATCGTGTGGTTCCGGCTCTTCTCAGGACAGACGTCTTCTATCCTTGAGCCTGCCCACATGTCACCTTTGTGGATTGACTGTTATCAGATTCTGAGATTGTCTGTATATTCGTTGTGCACCTTCACAACATTAAATTGTTACTTTTTGGCTCATCTATTGACCGTTCATTTGCGCCCCCTGTTGTGGGTCCGTGTCACTACACTTTCACAACAGGATATCTCGGCCAGCGTCATGGATCCCGAGGCCGTCACCCATCTGTTGGACAGCCAATGGAAGAGCAGGGTGCACAGGCGTCTGCAAGAGACGTGCTCGGTGAGTTGCAGCAAATCCTCACCGCCTTTACCGCTCGGCTGGATTTGATGTCCGAGCAAAACGTCATCCTTAATCGCAGGATGGAGGCTCTCACCGCACAGGTGGAAGCGCGCGATCAGAGCGCTGCTGCGGCTCCTCCTCCTGCTGACCCGGTGCCGGATATTAACATTCCACTGGTCGTTCAACGAACCCCCCCATCATCCCCTGAAGCATACATAAGTCCCCCAGAGCCATACGGGGGTTGTGTGGAGACATGCGCGGACTTTCTGTTGCAGTGTTCGCTCGTCTTTGCACAATGACCCGTGATGTACACGTCTGACGCCAGCAAGGTGGCTTATGTTATTAACTTGCTTCGGGGTAAGGCACGCGCCTGGGCTACGGCGCTCTGGGAACAGAACTCACGGTTGTTATCGGCATACACTGGGTTTGTGGGGGAGTTCAGAACAGTGTTTGATCACCCTAACAGAGGAGAGACCGCTTCAACAGTGCTGCTGTCAATGCGACAGGGGCGCCGGTGCGCAGCCGAATATGCAGTCGACTTCCGCATCGCGGCTGCGAGGTCCGGCTGGAATAACGTTGCGCTCCGCGCCGCCTTCATAAACGGACTGTCATCGGTCCTGAAGGAGCATCTGGTAGCTAAGGAAGAACCGCGGGATTTAGATGGGCTTATCGATCTCGTTATACGGTTAGACAATCGGTTGGAGGAACGCCGTCGGGAGCGAGGCGAAGGACGTGGCTGGGTACGCGCCGTCCCTCTCCCTTCCGGGTTCGAAAAAGGGCCGCCCTCCCCACGCTCCACAGCCGCAGCGCTCCGTGGGGCAACAGCTCGCCCTGCTGATGTTGCTAGGGAAACGCACAGGGCCAAAATGAGAACAGATGACACAATGAGGAGACTGGTCCACGGGGAGTGTTTTCTCTGCAGCTCAAAAGAGCACATACAGAAAAACTGCCCCAAACGGCCACAACGACAACAACCGCCCTTAGAGACTGGGCTAAGGGGGGGTCATAACATTCACGTGGGACACACACATATTGCCACACGACTCCCAGTTACAATCCTGAGCGGGGATTTAACCCTTCAAGCCCCAGCACTGGTGGACACGGGGTCAGAAGGGAATTTGCTAGACAGCAGATGGGCAAGGGAGGTAGGGCTCCCTCTGGTGGCGCTTCCTTCGCCATTGCAGGTGCGGGCACTAGATGGCACCCTCCTCCCTTTAATCACACACAAGACACAACCAGTAACTCTGGTGGTGTCTGAAAACCATCGGGAGGAGATTGAGTTTTTTGTAACTCCTTCTACCTCCCGCGTGATTTTGGGCTTCCCATGGATGTTGAAACACAATCCCCGGATTGATTGGCCGTCTGGGGTAGTGGTTCAGTGGAGCAAAACCTGCCATCGGGTGTGTTTAGGATTCTCGGTTCCTCCCGGTTTACATGCTAAGGAGGAGGTCAATGTCCCTCCCAATCTGACGGCAGTGCCGGTTGAGTACCACGATCTTGCTGACGTCTTCAGCAAGGATCTGGCACTCACCCTTCCCCCGCACCGTCCGTACGATTGTGCCATTGATTTGGTTCCAGGCGTTGAGTTCCCGTCCAGCAGGCTGTACAACCTGTCACGACCTGAGCGCGAATCAATGGAGACCTACATCCGGGACTCATTAGCTGCCGGGCTCCACCTCCACCTCCCCGATGGGTGCAGGTTTCTTTTTTGTGGGCAAGAAAGATGGCGGACTCCGTCCATGCATTGATTACAGGGGGCTGAATGAGATTACGGTTCGCAACCGATACCCGTTGCCGTTGTTAGATTCTGTGTTCACCCCCCTGCATGGAGCCAAAATCTTTACTAAGCTGGATCTTAGAAATGCATATCACCTGGTTCGGATCCGGAAGGGAGACGAATGGAAGACGGCATTTAACACCCCGTTAGGTCACTTTGAGTACCTGGTCATGCCGTTCGGCCTCACCAACGCCCCCGCGACGTTCCAAGCCTTGGTTAACGACGTCTTGCGGGACTTCCTGCACCGATTCGTCTTCGTATATCTGGACGATATTCTCATCTTTCTCCGGATCCTGAGGCCCACGTCCAGCATGTACGTCAGGTCCTGCAGCGATTGTTAGAGAACCGACTGTTTGTGAAGGGCGAGAAGTGCGAGTTTCACCGCACGTCTTTGTCCTTCCTGGGGTTTATCATCTCCTCTAACTCCGTCGCCCCTGATCCGGCCAAGGTTGCGGCGGTGAGAGATTGGCCCCAACCAACAAGCCGTAGGAAGCTGCAACAGTTCCTCGGCTTCGCTAATTTCTATAGGAGGTTCATTAAGGGCTACAGGTCAGGTAGTTAGCCCCTGACAGCCCTGACCTCTCCAAAAGTCTCCTTCACCTGGTCGGATCGGTGCGAAGCCGCGTTCAAGGAGTTGAAACGACGGTTCTCTACTGTGCCAGTTTTGGTGCAGCCCGACCCTAGCCGCCAGTTCGTGGTTGAAGTGGACGCCTCTGACTCAGGGATAGGAGCCGTGCTATCCCAGAGTGGAGAGACCGATAAGGTTCGTCACCCGTGTGCCTACTTTTCTCGCAGGTTGACCCCGGCTGAACGGAACTATGACGTCGGCAATCGAGAACTCCTTGCGGTGAAAGAGGCTCTTGAGGAGTGGAGACACCGGAGCCCATCCTGCCTGAGTCCACTATCGTGGCCACCCTCACCTGGGACGTGGAGAAGATCGTCCGGGAGGCCCTGGCACGAAGCCCAGACCCGGGAACTGGACCAAAAGACAAACTATACGTCCCACCAGAGGCCAGGGCTGCGGTCCTAGACTTCTGTCACGGTTCCAAGCTCGCCTGTCATCCGGGGGTGCGAAGGACCGTGGCAGTTGTCCGGCAGCGCTTCTGGTGGGCGTCTATGGAGGCCGACATCCGGGAGTACATCCAGGCCTGCACCACCTGTGCCAGGGGCAAGGCTGACCACAGGAAGTCCCAAGGTCTGCTCCAACCGCTTCCTGTGCCTCATCGCCCCTGGTCCCACATCGGCCTGGATTTTGTCACGGGTCTCCCACCGTCCCAGGGCAACACCACCATCCTCACGATAGTGGACCGATTCTCCAAGGCGGCCCACTTCGTGGCCCTCCCGAAGCTCCCTACGGCCCAGGAGACAGCGGACCTCCTGGTCCACCACGTCGTCCGTCTGCATGGGATCCCTACTGACGTAGTCTCGGATCGTGGTCCCCAGTTTTCCTCTCACGTCTGGAGGAGTTTCTGCAGGGAACTGGGGGCCACCGTGAGCCTCTCGTCCGGGTACCATCCACAGACGAACGGACAGGCAGAGCGGGCCAACCAGGAGTTGGAACAGACCCTCCGCTGTGTGACATCCGCGCACCCGACGGCCTGGAGCAACCACCTGGCCTGGATCGAGTATGCGCATAACAGCCAGGTGTCTTCTGCTACCGGCCTCTCCCCATTTGATGTGTGTTTGGGGTACCAGCCCCCATTATTTCCCGTGGTGGAGGGAGAGGTCGGTGTGCCCTCGGTCCGGGCCCACCTTCGGAGGTGCCGTCAGGTGTGGCGCACCGCCCGTTCTGCCTTGTTGAAGGCCCGGACGAGGGCCAAGACCCATGCAGACCGCCGGTGGTCCCCGGCCCCTGCATACCAGCCCAGGCAGGAGGTGTGGCTGTCGACGAAGGACATCCCGCTTCAGGTACAGTCACCGAACTGATGGACAGGTCATCGGACCCTTTCGCATCCTCAAGGTCCTTAGCCCTGCCGCATTGAAGCTCCAGCTCCCAGCTTCACTGCGGATCCCAGTGTTCCGCATCTCCAAAATCAAACCGCACCACACCTCACCCCTCTGTGCTCCCAGTCCGGCGCCGCCTCCTGCCCGGATCATTGACGGGGAGTCGGCTTGGACAGTGCGCCGGCTCCTGGACGTCCGTCGAATGGGCCGGGGGTTCCAATATTGGTGGACTGGGAGGGGTATGGACCCGAAGAACTCTCCTGGGTGAAGAGGAGCTTCATCCTGGATCCGGCCTCCTGGCCGATTTCTACCGTCGACACCCCAATAAGCCTGGTCGGGCGCCAGGAGGCGCCCGTTGAGGGGGGGGTCCTGTTGTGTGGGCCGCCAGAAGAGGAGGGTACTGCTGGCCCACCACCAGAGGGCACCCTGCCTGAAGTGCGGGCTTCAGGCACGAGAGGGCGCTGCCGCCACGGACACAGCCGGGAGTGACAGCTGTCACTCATTATTCCTGACAGCTGTCACTCATTCATGCCTCATCATCTCACTCCATAAAACCCAGACGTCATCTCCACCTCATCGCCGAGATATCGTACTTCTATGGAGGTAACCTTCTCAGCCTGCAGATTCAGATAAGTGGTTACACAGACGCTGCACGAGTGTGTGTTAGAGGTGGAGGTGCCATTCCCACCGTTGTTACGGGGTGTACACACACCCACACTTGACTGTCTTTGCTCTTCGCCAGCAGTACCAGATCCGACAGTCGGGGACGGTGATCAGCTGGGAATTCGGGACTTGGCGGCTCCAGTATTCACCAGGTTCGGTGGCGGCAGAAATCGTGTGGTTCCGGCTCTTCTCAGGACAGACGTCTTCTATCCTCGAGCCTGCCCACACGTCACCTTTGTGGATTGACTGTTATCAGATTCTGAGATTGTCTGTATATTCATTGTGCACCTTCACAACATTAAATTGTTACTTTTTGGCTCATCTATTGACCGTTCATTTGCGCCCCCTGTTGTGGGTCCGTGTCACACTACACTTTCACAACAGAATGAGCATGAATACCATCCAAATGGAAATTCGACATACATTCCAGAACAGTCGAGGTGCATTCGAAAACCTCAGGCTGGAATCAGAGTGCATTCCAAACATTTGGGCAAATTCTTGTGGCTGACACGAATGTTTAGCTCATGTTCAAAACATTTGAGGTGCAGTTGAAGTGGAAAAATATCATATGGCAGTCAAAGTGGACTAACTGCGAGTCAATGCGTCTCTGAGCCGCGGAGCAGCGT
Organism: Thalassophryne amazonica; assembly: GCF_902500255.1. NCBI lineage: Eukaryota > Metazoa > Chordata > Actinopteri > Batrachoidiformes > Batrachoididae > Thalassophryne > Thalassophryne amazonica. The sequence goes on from NC_047118.1 coordinate 87,524,628, forward strand.
GCACAACTGAACAGGGTGTTACATCCATAATATACATGATATTACAGATACATTATCCAACCCATAAGAGGGAATGACAATGTATCTGTAGGTGCTAATTAAAGCAATTGTTTAATCACTAGCCAATAGCAGTCTGCCTCTCGGTAGGAGGCGTCTGGTTAGGTTTTAAAACTCCAGCTTTTGTGGCTTCTGTTTGTTCTTCTCGACAAGGGTCAAGACAGAAGTCAGATGACCAGAGCAAGAATTTTAGCTGAAGAAGCTTCTGTGATTTGAAGCGAAACGTCCTCGCGTCAAGCAACCCAGTCCAATCGAAGATTCAAGCTTCTCTACAATGTATCTGTAATATTATGTTATCATGGCTGTAATACCCTGTGCAAATGTGCTGCAAGTCAATGCATCCCAGAGCTGCGGAGCAGCACACGCACGTAAACACCGTGTTATGTCCATAATTATCATGATATTACAGATACATTGCCAGTCCATCTTATGAGTTAGAAGATGTATCTGTAATATTATGTTATGCTGTACTCTAGTCAGCTTTAAAAAAAACTTTATAAAAACTATATAATTACTGGTTACAGTACGGACAATTAGTTTATTGATTTTGTACTCTTGAAACATTCCATGACGCACACCCAAATGTCCTCAGACTAGAGGCTGACATTTTTTCAGGAATCCCACAGGTCCCGGGATTCCCATGGGATTCTCACGGGAGTCAACTTACTATTTATCACGTGACTGGGGACAGTACAGGATAAAAAGTTCACGGGAGCGGGAACCAACTAATAGGCATACTCTCATGTGCACCATTGAGAGTGGCACGCTGAGCAGGGTGACTAATAGGACAAAAAAAAAAAAAGAAAACAAAGGACAGGTGCCATCATTCTGTAGTTTTACATTGTAATGCAAGTCAGAACTACACAGCCCAGAAGCCAACAGTGTTTCCAAGCCGCTGCTTTCCGCTAGAATTCAAAGAAGAAGAGCAATGAAGAAAGCAAACACCAGTGGAGAAACCAGTGTGTTAAAAAATGATTTGGAAATAACAATTATCTATTAAAGCTCATAGAATTGGCAGGGAAGTCACAAATATTACTGAATGTCAGGAGAGTTGTTTGACGGTGTTAACACGCTGTATGCTGTTTGTAAAACGTGAGGTGTGCCACCCTCAGTCCAGAAAATGTAGATGCACTTTTTTCCTACCTAGCAACATTTCAGGTAAGAACATGTTATATGTGAGTTGAACGTGATGATGCTGATAGTTAGTAGCCCTAATTAGTTTCTGGGCAGTGTTTTCTTGCAAACAGGACAAATATTTAAGTGTGCTGAAGAGTGAGAAAGTAAACTATTTTTATTTAATATTTGCATCATATGCACTTTATTTTTATTTTTCCAAAACTCAGGTACAGTATGTGAATTGTGACAGGTAACGGTGCCTTTATGTGCTTTTGTTCATTGTGGACAGTTCTCTTGTTTGCTTAACATTTGATCCCAGTCTAAATAGAGTTAAATATACTCTACCACGGGGCTAAATGAACTCCACATAGTGAACTCAACTCATATTGGAGTAAAACTACTTGCATTGACTCGACGGTGTTGCCAACCGAACGGTCCCTCTAAAACTCGGCCGCCCTGCCTTCACTTCCTCATGCGTCATCAGCCACAGTTCCGACCTGGTCTCACGGCAAGTTGTGATTCAGCAGCACGAAATATACATTCATCTATTAGTTCGTGATATTGTGACGAAAAGCGCCTCATTTTCGTCACGGCAGCACAATTTAATTCTCATTCATTCCGTGTTGGCTGCACGAAATTAAAGTGAAGCGGGGGTCGGGATGGTTATGGTTAGGGTGGGGGACGGAGCAGGATTAGGTTATGGTTAAGGATAGGGTTGGGGGTAGAAGTAGGGTTAGTAATAGTGAGTTTAAAAAAAACCCTGTCAAAAATTTGACTCATTTCGTGACGGGGGGATGAAAAAAAAAAAACGTGAGACTGGGCTGCTGCACACTGATTAACATCTTGTTTCTGCTTCAAACTGCAGTGCAGTCATCATCTATCTAGTGGTGATCTGGATCACGATCCAGATCCAGGAATTTTTTAAAGGATTGTTCACCATTGCGGGATGGGGGAATTTTGACATTCTAGTTCTAACTCCACAAAAACAAGGCAGGAAAGGCTTGAAAAAAAATGAGGGGTGTAACATAGTCAAATGTTCTATCAAACAACAAAGTTTGGTCATGATCGGATCGGATTCCAGATCTGGTGATCCAGAATATGCAAAAATATAGGGAAAATAGAAAATGTGTCGGTGTGAGGTGACAATGAAGCTAGAGATGCACAACTAACACCAAATTCTAGCTGAATCTACTGATTCAGTAAGGTGTCATCAGATTTGATGTAGCTTCAAATGTATGGAGCTACATCCAGAAGAAAACCGCCATTACCGAAAAATTGTTTTTATACAATAAGTTTTGAACTAATAAGACATAAAGTGATTCCAAGTTCTAGTGGTATGTTTTCATGGTCAAGGATGTCAAATATAAAGGAAAGAAAAGTGTATGTATCATATTTTTGGTGTAACACTGAATTGTTGAATAGATCACTGTGCCAAGGAGGGAATCTCTTTAGGGTCAGTGACCCTAGGCCTTGTTTAGAGAAGTGTTTCATAAATGTTAAAAAATTCATATATTTGCAGTTTAGTTGAATAATAAATTGAATGTTGTCTCTTATTTGTTTTTGTCTATAAGCACATGCAATATCAATATCAGTGCTCAGATGACAGTAGCTTCTGGGAAAGGTGCAAGTTGCAATAAACTGTGATGCTAAGCGCTAAGGATACATGCTATCCAGTCACAGCAGATGAAACTTTTTTACTACTGAGCAAACATCATTCTAAGACTTTTCAGGTTCAGTGATTCCACGGTGTCTAGATGTTATGGCGTCAGTGACCCCATGACCTTGGCGGAGGTTTGCACTCTCTGAGTGCTTCTAGTTTTATTTATTTATTTTTTTTTAGTAGAGGACAGTTTATGTCTGCATTCAACTTGCACTCTGGGTAGTCCACCTGGATTCAGATGCTACTGCACTTCTCCATCCATCCATCCATTTTCTTCCGCTTTATCCGGAGTCGGGTCACGGGGGCAGCAGCTCAAGCAAAGCTGCCCAGGACCCTCCCGATCCACACACACCTCCCCCAGCTCCTCCGGGGAACCCAAGGCGTTCCCAAGCCAGCCAGAGATGTAGTCCCTCCAGCGTGTCCCCAGGGCCTCCTCCCAATGGGACGGGCCCGGGACACCTCTCCAGCGAGGCGTACAGGGGGCATCTGGAAAAGATGCCCGAGCTCACCTCACTGACTCCTTTCGACGTAGAGGAGCAGCGACTCGACTCCGAGTGCCTCCCGAGTGACCTGAGCTCCTCACCCTATCTCTAAGGGAGCGCCAGCCCACCCTGTGGAGGAAAATCATCCGGCCGCTTGTACTCGCGATCTCGTTCTTTCGGTCATGAGCCAAATCTCATGACCATAGGTGAGGATTGGAACGTAGATCGACTCAGTACATCGAGAGCTTTGCCCCCCTACTCAGCTCTTTCTTCACCACGACGGTCTGATACAGCGACCACATCACTGCAGATGCTGCACCGATCCGTCTATCGATCTCACGCTCCATCCGTCCCTCACTCGTGAACAAGATCCCGAGATACTTAAACTCCTCCACTTGAGGCAAGGACACTCCACCGACCTGAAAGAGGGCAAAGCACCTTTTTTCCGGTTGAGAACCATGGCCTCGGATTTGGAGGTGCTGATTTTCACACTCGGCTGCAAACTGCCCCGGTGCATGCTGAAGGTCCTGATTTGATGAAGCCAACATCTTCATCAGCCAGAATCTCGTCTCCGCAAACAGCAGAGACGAGATTCTGTGGTTCCCAAACCAGACCCCCTCTACACCCTGGCTGTGCCTAGAAATTCTGTCCATAAAAATAATAAACAGAACCGGTGACACAGGGCAGCCCTGGCGGAGGCAACGTGCACTGGAAACAGGTTTGACTTACTACCGGAAATGCGAACCAAGCTCCTGCTGTGGTCATACGGGGACCGGATAGCTCTTAGCAAAGGACCCCGGACCCCGTACTCCTGGAGCACCCCCCCACAGGGTGCCCCGAGGGACACAGTCGAACACCTTCTCCAGATCCACAAAACACATGTGGACTGGTTGAGCAAACTCCCATGAACCCTTGAGCACCCGATGGAGTGTCTAGAGCTGGTCCAGTGTGCCGCGACCAGGACGAAAACCACACTGCTCGTCCTGAATCTGAAGTTTGACCATCGGTTTAATTCTCCTCTCCAGTACTCTGGAATAGACCTTACCGGGGAGGCTGAAGAGTGTGATCCCCCTATAGTTGGAACACACCCTCCGGTCCCCTTCTTAAACAGAGGGACCACCACCCCAGTCTGCCAATCCAGAGGCACTGTCCCCGATCGCCACGCGATGTTGCAGAGGCGTGTCAGCCAAGACAGTCCCACAACATCCAGAGACTTAAGGTACTCAGGACGGATTTCATCCACCCCAGCAGCCTTGCTACCAAGGAGCTTTCTAACCACCTCGGTGACTTTGGCCTGGGTAATGGATGAGTCCACCTCTGAGTCCCCAGTCTCTGCTTCCTCTTCGGAAGACGTGATGATGGGATTGAGGAAATCCTCAAAGTATTCCTTCCACCGTAAACAGTGCCGGTGGAGAGCTGCTCCTGCCTCCTGAGGCGTCGGATGGTTTGCCAGAATCTCTTCGAGGGGGACCAATAGTCCTCCTCCATGGCCTCCCCGAAATCCTCCCAGACCCGAGTTTTTGCCTCTGCGACCACAGGGCTGCTGCATGCTTGGCCTGCCGGTACCTGTCAGCTGCCTCCGGGGTCCTACCTACGAACAAAGATAAGTAGGACTCCTTCTTCAGCTTGACGGCATTCCTTACTTCCGGCGTCCACCACCGGGTTCGGGGATTGCCGCCGCAACAGGCACCAAAGACCTTGCGACCACAGCTATGAGCGGCTGCATCGACAATGGAGGTGGAGAACATGGTCCACTCGAACTCCATGTCTCCAACCTCCCCCGGGATCTGGGAGAAGCTCTCCCAGAGGTGGGAGTTGAAGACCTCGCTGACAGAGGGTTCCGCCAGTCGTTCCCAGCAGACCCTCACGATACGTTTAGGCCTGCCAGGTCTGACCGGCTTCCTCCCCTCCCAGCGGATCCAACTCACCAACAGGTGGTGATCAATCGACAGCTCTGCCCCTCTCTTCACTCGAGTATTCGAGACACGTGGCCGAAGGTCAGATGATATGACTACAAAGTCGATCATCGACCTCTGGCTCAGGGTGTCCTGGTGCCACATGCGCTTATGGACACCCCTGTGCTCGAACATGGTGTTCATGATGGACAAACTGTGACTAGCACAGAAGTCCAACAACTGAACACTACTCAGGTTCAGATCGGGGAGGCCGTGCTTCCCGATCACCCCCCTCCAGGTCTCACTGTCGCCGCCCACGTGGGTGTTGAAATCCCCCGGAGAACAATGGAGTCCCCAGTCGGAGCGCTATCTAGTACCCCTCCCAGAGACTCCAGGAAGGTCGGGTACTCTGCACTGCATGATTTGTACAGCAATCATGTTCTAGTGTGCAACTCGATCGAACCACACCCATATGGCATTCAATGTGCATTCTTAATATGCATATGTCATATGCATATGCATATAAATGAGCGAAGCTCGTCAGCATCTCACCATGTCATTTAGGTCCTTCAGACTTTATTTCGAGTAAATGCTTCAGGGGAGTGTTAGCATGGCAAGGACCTTTCAGCTTCAGACCGCCCGCCTTTATAAGCATTTTCCTTAATTTGCCTTTCAGCTTCTGGAGGGGCTATATACTCAACAAAAATATAACGCAAACACTTTTGGTTTTGCTCCCATTTTGTATGAGATGAACTCAAACATCTAAAACTTTTTCCACATATACAATATTACCATTTCTCTCAAATATTGTTCACAAACCAGTCTAAATCTGTGATAGTGAGCACTTCTCCTTTGCTGAGATAATCCATCCCACCTCACAGGTGTGCCATATCAAGATGCTGATTAGACACCATGATTAGTGCACAGGTGTGCCTTAGACTGCCCACAATAAAAGGCCACTCTGAAAGGTGCAGTTTTATCACACAGCACAATTGCCACAGATGTCGCAAGATTTGAGGGAGCGTGCAATTGGCATGCTGACAGCAGGAATGTCAACCAGAACTGTTGCTCGTGTATTGAATGTTCATTTCTCTACCATAAGCCGTCTCCAAAGGCGTTTCAGAGAATTTGGCAGTACATCCAACCAGCCTCACAACCGCAGACCACGTGTAACTACACCAGCCCAGGACCTCCACATCCAGCATGTTCACCTCCAAGATCATCTTAGACCATCCACTCGGACAGCTACTGAACAATCGGTTTGCATAACCAAAGAATTTCTGCACAAACTGTCAGAAACTGTCTCAGGGAAGCTCATCTGCATGCTCGTCGTCCTCATCGGAGTCTCGACCTGACTCCAGTTCGTCGTTGTAACCGATTTGAGTGGGCAAATGCTCACATTTGCTGCCGTTTGGCACGTTGGAGAGGTGTTCTCTTCACGGATGATGCGAAGGAGATGTGTTGCACTGCATGAGGCAAATGGTGGTCACACCAGATACTGACTGGTATCCCCCCCAATAAAACAAAACTGCACCTTTCAGAGTGGCCTTTTATTGTGGGCAGTCTAAGGCACACCTGTGCACTAATCATGGTGTCTAATCAGCATCTTGATATGGCACACCTGTGAGGTGGGATGGATTATCTCAGCAAAGGGGAAGTGCTCACTATCACAGATTTAGACTGGTTTGTGCACAGTATTTGAGGGAAATGGTGATATTGTGTATGTGGAAAAAGTTTTAGATCGTTGAGTTAATCTCATACAAAATGGGAGCAAAACCAAAAGTGTTGCATTTATATTTTTGTTGAGTATATATATATATATATATATATACACGAGGTCTGTCAATAAAGTATAGGTCCTTTTTAATTTTTCTGGGAGTGCTGCACGACGTCTCGCTCCGTGGGAAGTCCTTAAAGCGACAGTATCACCTCAAAATCTCTCATCAGCCGTTAAAATTTTCACCGAAAACCAGCTTAATTTTTCGAACCGTGTCCACTTCGATGTGTCTCACAGGTTTAGAAAAAAATTTGATCAAACAAAGCGCCAGTCTCTCAGCAACTTCTCAGACAAAGGAATTCCGACGAGGGGCTGGACGACTCCTCCCACAAGGAGTGCTCACAGGCGAATGACGTCACCGACAGGCGTGGAAAAACTCACGCATGCGCACGAGGGTTCAAGCATGTCTGATGTAAAAACATGAATGAAATCCATATAGTTTTTGAAAAAATAAAAAGGACCTATACTTTATTGACAGACTTCGTATATATATATATTTAACGTTTGACACTTTTTTCACTTTACCAGCTCCAATAAACAAAAACATTTTTTATGTGCGTTTACTGGAACAATAGAATGGGTAATCTAGAGGACTACTTGAAGTAGGTTGAGTTGAAGGACATTAGTTTGGGAGATATAAAAATAACGATGATTTCAGTTTGCCATGGAGAGTAAGAGATATATTTTAAATGGTAGGATTACTGATCAGTACAGTTTGAGCTCTACAAAAGGAGACATTCCATTACTGCATTTCTGCACAAGGCTTTTCTCTGACGTGCAGTGAAATAGCAGTCAGACAAAATTATTTGGAAAATAAAAGGAAAAAATGAGAGGAAAAATAAACTGATTGCTGTTTACAAAACTGGAAATTTTAAATTTATAAGTGTTTGAAAAACATTTGTTGAGAAGAATGAACAAGTGCAAAGTGAGTGCAGTGGCACCAACTGATGACTCACTGTGAAAATGAGGAATTACCCCGCGCTAATCTGTGACATGTTCAGGTAAACTCTGGTGTGATTTTTCCACTGTGTGGAGCAGGGAAAATAGCCCTCAGAGGTTCAACTTTGATTCCACAGAAGCCAGATGAATTTCAGAAAGCATTTTTTGTGGTGTAGATGATACTTTTGTGGTGAATTTGGACATGGATTTTTTTTTTTTAATGGACCTAAACAATATGTCATCTCACTCTGTCTCCAATTCTGTATCTATAATAAGGTCCTTATTACTGGCAGGAGATAGCAGAGGTGGGATGAAGTCACTGTCAAGTCACTCTCAAGTCATCAATCTGCAAGGCTCAAGGCTCAAGTCAGCTTGCAAACAATTGGCGGTCATTATGACTTAAGACTTGACTTGAGACTTGCAGATTCATGACTTGAGAGTGACTTGCTGGTGACTTCGTCCCACCTCTGGTAGATAGTTCATCTTGGTGTGTTTAACCATGTCAAGGTAGTCATTTATGCACCAAGATGGACCATATCTTTGCAAGTGGGAAAAGTTTGAAATAGTTTTTGTGATTCATTGCTTTGTTGAACCGGGGGTTGCAGTTTCAGGTGAAGGAGTCAGTCAGTTATCACAGCGCTTTTTAATGAAATACATTTATCTGCTTGTTGATTTTAGCATTTCATACTCCTGTTACAAGGCAGTGATTGCAGCACACTGCTAAAGTTTTTGTCTGGTAATCAGAGCGTGTGGGTTCAAATCCTGTGGCATTTTCTTCTTTTTATTTAACCGTGGTTATTTAACGGCCCCTTCTTGACTGTATGTCTGTGATCATGGGTCATCTACAGAGGAACAGATGGATCATATCTGTATTGCCCGACTGATAAATGAGGTGTGTTATATGGTGTGTGGGTTTATTTCATTTTAAATACGTCCATTTCCTTTCTCATATCAGGCAGGTTCCCACAACTTTCACAGGACTGCGATCGTAGCTCAGTGGTAAAGTTTCTGACTGGCATTCAGAGCTTTTGGAAGGCGCGGGTTTGAGGTCCCGTGAGTGGCATGAAATTTTTATTTTTTTATTTCAGCAGCTGTGTAACCAGATCGCGCAGCTGCTGTGAAAGCTGCTGTGTTCCCGTGTGCATAAAACTGTCACAGCATGTATTTATTTATTTTTTTTTTTATTCATTGTGCAGCTGCTGGCAGTGTGTTCCTGCATGCACGAACCATTGCACTGGCATTGTGCATGCCTGCACGTCGGCGCGATGTTTGTGGTTCGATCATATGAGCTGTTTTGCCATGAGTCACCCTGAGTTGTACTGTATTCCATGAACTCATCATCCATGGAATGTTGCAAGTGCCCAGAAACGGATAGATTCACGTGAATTTTATAAGACGTCTTTCCATAAATTAGCCCTCATTCTAATGAACATGTTTAATGAATCATTTGAATCTTTTACACTGCCTCGGCTTCTGACCCAGGCTTCCAGTTCGTCTTATGGAGCCTAATGTTATTACTGCTTTGTTCGGGATCCCTCAGGTACCTCTTCTGAGACCAAAAGTAGATCTGATTGCTTTTGTGACATGTGAGCTAGATATCTCATATTAATGAGATGGAAATCACCAACACCATCTTTCCATTTTTAAAAATTTAAAGCTTGAAAAAATCCAATATACACTGAATGAACCTTCAACAAAATTCCAAACGATGTTTTTACAGCAAGGACTATTTTTCCCAGCTATTCCAAATAAAATCTCACTCACTTCTTTTTTGTTTTGTGATATTTTAATGCATAGATATTTCTTACATCGTAAAGAGTCTATTAAATCGTGCTTTGTTTGTCTCTTCACCTTGGACCAATTTGGCAAGGGTGGCCCTACCAGGAAGTACTGCCTCCAGACAACAGGGTTCCCAAGATCACCTGGAGCCCACAAGCTCCTCCAACATAAGGTGGCGATCCAGGGAAGGGATTCAATCCTGTCTTGATAATAGTCACAATAAAGGACAGAGTCACCTCACCTGGATCCGCCAAGGACGTAATAAAATCACCAATTTATTTATTAGTCTGTCTGTCTGTCCTGTCTGACTGATTTTGACGAAATCTTCACCACAGATAGCTGTTAGACCATGGAAGACTTCACTGAATTTGGAAGTGATCCCGGTGTCACTGAATGAACGGTCCCCCCTAAAAATCGGTCCGCCCTGCCTTAACTGCGCATGCCTCATTTCTGTCAGCAGTGATTCACTGATTATCGCCTCATTTCTGGTTTAAACTATAGTCCAGTCTCATCTGTCTCAGCGACAGATATCTGAAGCTTTTGTACAACAATCATTTCACATAAATTCAACATTATTCATCACAAAAGACGGAGGAAGCGCCACTGCTAACGAGCTGCTAGCTGATACATTCACTGCGCGTTCATCATTTCAAAGTGTCACCAAGTGTCTCCTTGTTTCTGCTCAAAATGACTTTAGAATGATTTAAGAGGTTTTACCTTGTCATCTGATGGTTTAATAATCACATTAATCCATTTGATTACTTTTGGGTGAAACGACTCTCTCAGGACGTGCTGCTGAACTCCGGAATGACGCATGCGCAGTGGAGGCAGGGTGGATCAATTTTTAGGGGGGTACCGTTTTGGTCTGCAACACTGGATACAGATTGGTAGATGTCAGAAATCTCTGATTGCTCTTGATGTTCTGTTTAGCTAAACACCCGCTTCGGTAGTGTGGAGCATGCACGGTGGTCTGTGGCATGCAATAGCACATTTCATATAGCACCCAAATTGCACACTAAAGAGAACTATTGCATAGTCAGTGAAACAGAATGGCAAATAGTACAAATAATCCATGTCACGTGACATACATGCCACCAATCAAATGACAAGGATCCACTCAGCCGTTATATAATAGCTCCTTAGTGCCTGAAGTAAGGGCTATTTGCGCCATATCACTATATCTACTGTGAAGCAAAATAACTTAAAATAAGCTTTGGTAATGTTTTGCAATCTACTATAAGAGCCAGAACCTAAGGCAATTTAACTTAAATTATACAAATTTCATATTTCCGTTATTTCCTGCCATTTTATGTAATGCGTAGGCCATAAATAGGTTAAAAGATTAAAAACATTCATATTTGATGGGACACAGCATTTGCTCCCTTCTTCAAAACTGTCTTACAGTGTTAAATTGTCTGATGGAGATCTTTGCCTCACTGCATAATAAGCTACTGTGTCAGACGTTAAATGTAAATTTACACACAGTAGCTTTAATCCAGTGAGGCAGAGTTTTTCTGTCATCTTTACAGGTTTTTTTTTTTTTGTTCAAATTTTTGGGTGGGATTGCATTAATTTTATTTTTGGAAAATATAGCACCTTTAATAATTGTGTTATCTGAAGAAGAGCTGAACCAGGACTGATTTCATTATAAAGCCCCCATCACAATTCCGCGTACATTCCGGAACAGTCGAGGTGCATGTCCAAAACCTCAGACTAGATTCTGATTCTGCAATCCAAACAGTCAAACCCATTCCTGATAGCCAGCCCGAATGTTTAGCTCATGCTTCAAAACTTTGAAGTGCAGTAGAAATGGAGAAATATCTAACGGATTTGAAGTGTATTATAACTGTGTTCTGACTGCATTCTACATATTCTGATGGCATCCCAAGAGCATCTAAAATTCTTATTGCATTCGAGGGAGAACCCCCCGTCACACACAGCAAATATTGCCATTATCCGAAGCATTTCAACAGAAAAAGAGGCGTGGCCAGCCAGGCCGAACACATCTGGACTGCCTCGTGCACAACTGCAGGATATTTCAGACAAACAGTCAGATGACACAGACTGCTGTCAGACGGCACCGACACTGGGGCTGTCACTCACTCACTCACTCACTCACTCCACTCACTCCACTCACCCACGCGCTCGTCCTCACATTCCCAGCAAACTGTTGTTGTGATTTGGGCATATAAATAAAATGATTAATTGATTAAACTGATCTCTGATCAGGGGGTGTCTCACAGATGGAGTGCGCACGTGTGTAGAACTGGTGATCAAAGCAGTGTGTGAGTGTGTGGCTAAAATGTTCACTCAACTGTGGGTATGTGTGTCCATAAACGCTGTACCAGCAACTCCACATGCACAGGTGGGGTGCATGTGCGCACGCGAGCACTGGACCTGATGTGCATCCGAGTGCACTGCCAGCTGTCATGATCGCCTGCTGTTGTACAGGCGCGTGAAAAATGCCTTTAGGTGTTTGATCAGTATATATGAGGTCTGTTAGAAAAGTATAGGACCTTTTTATTTTTTGCAAAAACCTGATGGATTTGAATCACGTCACCCAGTTATGGCAAAATTTGATGCTGCACTGCTCCAGTCGCTCCGTCTTTTTCCTTGAAACGAAAATCTGCCGAGTGCACAACACACGTCCCACACAAAGGCTGCTTACCAGGAAATGACGCAATCGACAGGCGTGAAAAAGTTCACTCATGCGCACGAAGGTTCAAGGTTTGCTCGTGCAAGCACACGTGATTCAAATCCATCAGGTTTTTGCAAAAAATAAAAAGGTCCGATACTTTTCTAACAGACCTCGTATTTGCATTGCTAGATTTTATTTGCCCAGCTGGACTCCATAACTGCTGCAGTACTGTGCTGGCAGTGCACCAACTTCCCACGTGCAACTTTCAGATGCAGTCAGTGGACTTTCTCTTTTCTCAACTATTTTTTGTTGTCATTTCACTTGATACACATCATAACACAACTGTAGTTGTATTATTGTTGTGGGATGGTGCTTCACATGGGATTTATTCATACCAGAGGTGGATTATGTATTTGTTTTCTGATCGACGGTGCCAGCACACAGCACAGCTGGAATATTTTTGCTGGTCGTTGAGGTTCCAAAATCTTTATGACAATGTGTAAATTTTCTTGAACAGTGTGTTATTTTTTTTTTTTTTTTTTTTTCTCAGCAACCCACACTTCAGGAACATGTGCTATTTTGGGTGAATTTCAGCATCTTCCCCACAAAAAGTCTGTCATTTTCACCCAAAATTCAAGATTTTAAAATTCTCTAAGGAAGACTTGTGAACAGTGCTTAGATGAATCAAACAAAACCATCAAACTCAAAGTCCACCAAGAAGTGAATGAGAAGAAGCATTTTGGGTGAACTTAATCGTTTTCACAACAAAAAGTCTGTATAGTCCTAACTAAAAACAGAAACTAAGGTTTGAGAAACACATGAAGTGTTGTGTGGGCCGCCAGAAGGAGGTACTGCTGGCCCACCACCAGAGGGCCCCCTGCCTGAAATGCGGGCTTCAGGCACGAGAGGGCGCTGCGCCCCACAAGAGTGGCCGGGGTGACAGCTGTCACTCATCAGCTATGACAGCTGTCACCAATCATCTGCACCTCACCCCTAATAAAAGCAGGACGACACCTCCACCACGTCGCCGAGATATCGTTCTACCAAGGAGGTAAATTCTCAGCCGTGATTGTGCCTATGCACGTACTAGCTGTTCTGGTTTTTGTGATCTTTTGCAGGAGATTCAACTCGCTATTTCCAGCGGGATGCTGGGGGTTCGTGGATTGACGAGCAGTGAATAGTTTTCACTCCGAACCACGTAAAAATAGGAGATTGATTCTGCACTGTGTTCTGGTGTTAAGGTGGAGGTGTTTTTCCCACCTGACTATTAAAAGAAGAACTTGCTGACTGTTTTTTTGTTTTTTTGCTCTTCGCCAGCAGTACCAGATCCGACACGCGGAGACGGTGGCCACCTGAGGGACTCGGAACTTGGCGGCTCCAGTATTCTCCTGGTTCGGTGGCGGGGGAAATCGTGTGGTTCTGGTTCTTCTCCAGATGGACGTCTCCTATCGTCGAGCCTGCCCACACGACACCTTGATTGATTGACTTTGTACTCATTCTATAATCTGCTGTGTGTAGTTGTGGCATTCACAACAGTAAAGTGTCATATTGACTTCTCCTATTGTCCGTTCATTTGCGCCCCCTGACTATTCTCCCACGACATTTGAATAAATACACTTGTAGCAAAAAAAAAACCATGCTGCATGGCTCATTATACATTGAACTTGAATTTATTTATTTGGCACACAATTCGCACACAATACATTATTCATTATTTGGTGGGACCAGGACTTAAAGGTCCACTTTTGAAGACATTTTTGACATTTTTTGCATCTAGTACTACTATTGATAACATTCTTTAACACTCCATAAGCACCAAAACCTTCCTGGGTAAAATGCAGGTCTTCTCCAAAACACAGAATACGTGAATTCCCGAAAAAATTTGTCACTGAAAAAAGCATAGTTGTCCATCATTGTATTTAATTACTTTTTAATATTCTGCCATTAAAAGAACACACACATAAACCAAACTATAAGATGATCTGATAAACCAGTGTGCAAAATGTGGCAAAGCTAAACGTTCTAGCAGGGAATAACCTGTTTGTTTGCTCACCTTCAGCATGCTGGCTTCTCCTGACACGAGCATGCACAACACTGGGATTTCAATACTGCCACTACCTGTTGGCACAAGAAAACAAATTAAAAGAAAAAAACCTGCAATTTCCAAAAGCCAGAAACGTTACCACTGAGCTACCATTGCTGTCCTGTAAAAGGTGCTTGTCTTGTGGACAGCGCACAGCAGGACAGACAACACGTCATGTGAACAGAGCACGTGGGTGACGTGACATTCAGATCGCCCACTGTGTTTGATCTGATGGTCCATTTCACCTGGGGCAGCCTGTCAATGTGCGTGGCGTGCACTCACTCACTGCAGCCCATTGCAACAGCAATATATATTTTTATGTAAGTCCATGTGAGGACAGCAAGCAGACACACGTCACAGTGGACAGTTGTTAGTTCATGTCCGTCCAAACACGGTACGTATTCCCCAGCTGGGACGTCCAGAACCAGAGATCTCCACAGCTGCTCCAGTGGGCGGACACACCCCCTGTCAGTTCAGTGCACACTCCAATGTGTCACTGTCATGTTAGTGAGCTGTCAGTGAGTCTCTGGTCAGCTGCTGACAGGCACATATATATCAATCAGCATTTTATGCAAGTGTGCCCCCCCCCCACACGTCACGTGGTGGGGAAGGGGGGCTGAGCCACATGCATGCCACATGTGTTTTCGGGGGAGCGGGGGGGCGCTCATGTGCGATACACATGCAGAGTTGCTGTACACAACAAAATAAAAAACAAAGTATTTCACACACAATTTTACTGTGTGCACTTGAAATTCCTTCCCACATTTCGATCATTGTGTGCGTGAAGTAAATAATTTCAGAATTGTGACAGCCCGTGCAGCCACGGTGAGGTGGCTCACATGACGCATTTTCTCTCTGAGCATCTATTGTGTGCTCATTAATTATATTTTGATCTTTGTTATGACACACGAACACCCAGCGTCTCTCATGCAGCGTGTTATTGCTTACCTCAATTTAGCACAACACAGATTCTTACATGTGCACAAACTAATCAAATCAAATCAAATAGCAAACACTTGGATGGTCTGTGCACACAGCAGTAGTAATTTACAGAGGGTGCACCTTCTCCATGAAGGGGGATTTGCTTCAGAGCGACATTACTTTTCACAAGGTGTACCTAATAAACTGGCAACTGGGTGTATTTTTGTAGACAAGTACAGTGCCTTGCTCTCTCTCTCTCTCTCTCTCTCTCCCTCTTGCTCACACACACACACACACACACACACATAATCAACATATTAACATTCATGGCATATAACTGCTGTTCACCTGCTGAGACGACCCTTCAGAGTGTGTTATTGCTGCTCTGTTTGGCTATATATGAGCATGTCTAATGGATTTGAACTCACTCACTCTTTTAGGAAGTTGCTGAAGTTTGCTGAAGTTGTCCTGCTGCATGCTCATAACTACCTGCAAGACCAGCATCGATTAAAGGCTTCACATATTACAAAGAGTTCTCTCCGCAACAATCATTGCTTCAAATGTGAAGTCTTGTGACGTTATCTTGATATCTTACGTTATCAATCAACAACTCAGTATTTTGCTTTGTTTTCTCAACAGTCAGCTTCTTGTTTTGAATTACGTGATGTTCGAAAAAATATGCCCGGACAAAACAACAGAACCAGCTCTAAGTTGGACTTGGAACACAAAGGCCATGGTGGGCGTAGGTGACAACATACGAGGTCTGTCAATAAAGTATAGGTCCTTTTATTTTTTTCAAAAAACTATATGGATTTCAATCATATGTTTTATGTCAGACATGCTTGAACCCTCGTGTGCATGCGTGAGTTTTTCCACGCTGTCCGGTGACGTCATTCGCCTGTGAGCACTCCTTGTGGGAGGAGTCGTCCAGCCCCTCGTCCGGAATTCCTTTGTCTGAGAAGTTGCTGAGAGACTGACGCTTTGTTGATCAAAATTTTTTCTAAACCTGTGAGGCACCTCGATGTGGGCATGGTTCGAAAAATTAAGTGGTTTTCGGTGAAAATTTAACGGCTGATGAGAGATTTTGAGGTGATACTGTCGCCTTTAAGGACTTCCCACGGAGCGAGACGTCGTGCAGCACTCCCAGGCGCCATCGTCAGCCTGTTTCAAGCTGAAAACCTCCACATTTCAGGCTCTATTGATCCAGGACGTCGTGAGAGAGAACAGAGAAGTTTCAGAAGAAGTCGGTTCAGCATTTCATCCGGATATTCCACTGTTAAAGGAGATTTTTTTTTAATGAAAGACGTGCGGACGGGTCCGTGCGTCGGGACGCAGCTGGCGCGGTGCGACGGCACAGGAAAAACACCTCCGTGTTGAGAACCATTTGTAAAATCCAGGCAGATTTGATGACTTTCCGTGGAGTGAGTATATGAGAAATTGTTTAACAAATGGACATGTTCCAACTTGTCTTTAAGGCTTCCAACAGAGGTGGCTGCCATTGGCATCTGATGCAGCCACTGCAGGGGTTGTTGCGGCTGATGCGGTGGTTGCTGCCGCTAGAGAGGAGGAGACAACAGAGACTGATGATGTCTCTCTCCCTCGGCCTGGACCTCATGCAACACAGAATGGACTCCACTCTGGGCCACCTGCTGGGGGTTATCCAGAATCCTGTCCAAAAGCATACCACAGCTGGCACCTCTGGAGGTCTGATCCTGGAGAAACCCCTTCAGCAGGCTGAACAATGCACTTGATTTGCCCTGTGACACCTGGGACACAGAAGGTGCAATGGATGTCACTGAAGCTGGTGTGCTTGACCTGCGTGGCTCAGAATCAGACAGAGGAACACCAAGGGCAGCACTGGGTTGTGGCCGCTGCTGCTCCTGCACACTTGACTCCACAGCAGATTTAAAAGTGGCCACATTTTGGTATGTCATAGTTGTGATATGTTCGTTCAGAAACTGGAAATGTGTCCATATTCACGCCTCTGTAGGGGTGAACATGTTGGCAGACTGGCCAGACACAACCACTGAATTCAACTCAACTCCTGCCTGGAGGAGATAAAGGCGTGGATGAGTGAAAACTTTTTACAGCTGTGTTTCTGTGTAGGCGCTCAGATGTCCCGGTGGTTTCCATAGTAGAGAAGCTTGAATCTTCGACTAGACTACGTTGCTTGACGCAAGGACGTTTTGAAGCGAAACGTCCTCGCGTCAAGCAACTCAGTCCAGTCGAAGATTCAAGCTTCTCTACTTTTTACAGCTGAACAGCTCCAAAACGGAAGCTATCACATCGCTACCTCTCACCAACTCCGTTCCTCCTCATTTCCTCCGCCTCTTTTCTCGGCCACAACTTTTCCTTCTCTCCTTCCGTGACCAATTTGGGGGTCCGGTTTGACCCCCATCTTAGCTTTGATAATCATATCAATCATATTTGCAAAACTTCCTTTGTTCACCTCCATAATATTGCCAAACTCCGGCCATTTCTCTCCCGCCCTGCGACAGAGTCCATGGCTTTGTCTCCTCCAGGTTGGACTATTGTAACGCACTACTCATCAGGATCCCAGGCAAGAGCCTACAAAGGCTCCAATAAGTCCAAAATAGTGCTGCCCGGGTCCTGATGAGAGTGCGTAAATATGAGCACATCACCCCCATCCTTCAAACTCTGCACTGTTTCCCCATTCACCTCCGTATCGAATTCAAAATCCTCCTTCACACCCATCACTGTCTGTATGGTGTAGCCCCCACCTACCTTAACGAACTCCTCAACCCCACATATATCAGCTAGAACCTGGTCAGGCCAACTGCACCGCCGCACCCACCTAGGACTCAGCTTAAGACCATGGGCGACAGGGCCTTCAAGGCTGCTGCTCCCCGTCTGCGGAATGCCCTCCCTGACCTTCTCAGGGCTCCATAGATGGCGATGCTTTTATAAAAGGGCTAAAAACCTTCCTTTTTCGAAAGGCCTTCCCTGGCTGACTCTATTTGATTTTTATCTGTTGATTGTGTCTTTTGACTCATTCTGTTGTTCAATTTTATTGTCATTTTGTTTTATTGTTTTTCTGTTTACTTTTATTGCTTTTTTTGTTGTTTCTCTATTGTTTATTGTTCATTGTTCTCTGTACTGTGCACTATGAGATTTAATTTCAAATGTAAAGTGTGTTTTAAATAAAATCTATTACTTTTATTATTATAACCACTGCCTTCTTCAATTTGCCCATCCGGGTACGCATAGAGTCGTACCACACCTTCAGCTCCTGAGCTCCCACAGAACGTCTGTTTTCTGTACATCTTTGTAGTTGGCCAGACATTTTGCATATATGCAGGGTTAGGCCTTCAGAAATTCAACCACCTCCTCTTTCTGCTCCATGATGATGGCTGTTACAACAGGAGGAGTGGGCTTCTTCCTACGCCGAACAGCTCACCAGACATTTTTGTGTTAGTGAACAAGTGACTATGAAATATCCCTGCCTCCTTCAGTGAATGCAGAGCCCCTCCTGACATAACACTGATAATCCTCATAGGAAAGACATTGGGTCCAATCTGCATGGGCCCCCTCTCATCTGCAGCAAAGCAGGCATCCACCAACCAGACTAAGTTCTGACTCACTGCACCTCGTCATTCCTATAGTCACTGAGACACTTGAAGAGCCACAGCCATGACATCATCAAAGTCTGTGAGGAGCATTGCATTCATGATCTCGTGCACAAAAGTATCTTTGAGGAAGCCGTGTTCCAACCACTGCCAATGGCTAAAGTGTGGAAATGATTGCATCATCTGGGACATGGACTTTACTGTGCTTGACTGCCAGGAGACTGTGTATCACCTCTCTTCCAGGAGCACTGCACTCAAAACGTTTCTCATAGTTTTTGAGTATTGTGTCTTAATGTTTCTGTTGTCTGGGAGATAGGTGAGTGATGGCCCAGTCTTTCCACAAAACAAACCATTACAACAACCACTGTGCATTCCTCAAACATCTGATTTAATAAACACCTGAAATGAGGTTAGCCTGTTAGCTATCTATCTTAGACATGGAGAAAAGGTTGTGCTCAGGCTTCTTTCGCACAACAGAGCTACCCACGCTCCACCGCTTTATCCATTCATCAGTTTGTCATGACGTAGCCAAAGACAGTGATGTTGTTGCTGCCAGCATGGCGACTCCCAGATATGGACTTCATAATGGCAGTAAATGTATGGGTTTAACTCATCAAACACCAAAACACACCCATAGTTAATTGATGAAATGCACCCGCATTGTGACCTGCGCTTTATTCTGTGTTGTGTAAGTGGCAAAGTGGACCTGGACATGCCCCATTATGCTATGCACTTCAGATCATGTGCTATATATTGTCAAGGTAGGACTTTAAAGCTCTTAATGAGCCTGTTGATGAGGGACCCTAGGCTCTTGAATTTCATGATGGTGAGAAAAAAAAAAAAAACCTAAGCCTACCTAACCTCTTCTGTGGGGCAGGACAGAGACACCAGCATGCAAGCAGGGACGATCACTATGCAAGGCCTACAGCCTCCTGGGCATCACCAGTGCACGTACATGGAAAGCCATCAGCGAGGCCTCAGAAGCTGCAGAAAAGGCCTCAAGATGTCTGTGGATCATCACATGCAGTGAGCAAATGCAGCTTAGATACAGACTGGAAATGGTCACTCCTGGTTGGGTCGCCTGGGCGAGAGCATGTTCTACCTCTGTCACAGAAGAAGCTGAATGTGTTGTGTGGGCCGCCTGAAGAGGAGGTACTACTGGCCCACCACCAGAGGGCGCCCTGCCTGAAGTGCGGGCTTCAGGCACGAGAGGGCGCTGCCGCCACGGACACAGCCGGGAGTGACAGCTGTCACTCATTATTTCCTGACAGCTGTCACTCATTCATGCTTCATCATCTCACTCCATAAAACCCAGACGTCATCTCCACCTCATCGCCGAGATATCGTACTTCTATGGAGGTAACCTTCTCAGCCTGCAGATTCAGATAAATGGTTACACAGACGCTGCACGAGTGTGTGTTAGAGGTGGAGGTGGCATTCCCACCGTTGTTGTTACGGGGTGTACACACACCCACACTTGACTGTCTTTGCTCTTCGCCAGCAGTACCAGATCCGACAGTCGGTGACGGTGATCACCTGGGAATTCGGGACTTGGCGGCTCCAGTATTCACCAGGTTCGGGTGGCGGCGGAAATCGTGTGGTTCCGGCTCTTCTCAGGACAGACGTCTTCTATCCTTGAGCCTGCCCACATGTCACCTTTGTGGATTGACTGTTATCAGATTCTGAGATTGTCTGTGTATTCGTTGTGCACCTTCACAACATTAAATTGTTACTTTTTGGCTCATCTATTGACCGTTCATTTGCGCCCCCCTGTTGTGGGTCCGTGTCACTACACTTTCACAACAGGATATCTCGGCCAGCGTCATGGATCCCGAGGCCGTCACCCATCTGTTGGACAGCCAATGGAAGAGCAGGGTGCACAGGCGTCTGCAAGAGACGTGCTCGAGTGAGTTGCAGCAAATCCTCACCGCCTTTACCGCTCGGCTGGATTTGATGTCCCGAGCAAAACGTCATCCTTAATCGCAGGATGGAGGCTCTCACCGCACAGGTGGAAGCGCGCGATCAGAGCGCTGCTGCGGCTCCTCCTCCTGCTGACCCGGTGCCGGATATTAACATTCCCACTGGTCGTTCAACGAACCCCCCCATCATCCCCTGAAGCATACATAAGTCCCCCAGAGCCATACGGGGTTGTGTGGAGACATGCGCGGACTTTCTGTTGCAGTGTTCGCTCGTCTTTGCACAATGACCCGTGATGTACACGTCTGACGCCAGCAAGGTGGCTTATGTTATTAACTTGCTTCGGGGTAAGGCACGCGCCTGGGCTACGGCGCTCTGGGAACAGAACTCACGGTTGTTATCGGCATACACTGGGTTTGTGGGGGAGTTCAGAACAGTGTTTGATCACCCTAACAGAGGAGAGACCGCTTCAACAGTGCTGCTGTCAATGCGACAGGGGCGCCGGTGCGCAGCCGAATATGCAGTCGACTTCCGCATCGCGGCTGCGAGGTCCGGCTGGAATAACGTTGCGCTCCGCGCCGCCTTCATAAACGGACTGTCATCGGTCCTGAAGGAGCATCTGGTAGCTAAGGAAGAACCGCGGGATTTAGATGGGCTTATCGATCTCGTTATACGGTTAGACAATCGGTTGGAGGAACGCCGTCGGGAGCGAGGCGAAGGACGTGGCTGGGTACGCGCCGTCCCTCTCCCTTCCGGGTTCGAAAAAGGGCCGCCCTCCCCACGCTCCACAGCCGCAGCGCTCCGTGGGGCAACAGCTCGCCCTGCTGATGTTGCTAGGGAAACGCACAGGGCCAAAATGAGAACAGATGACACAATGAGGAGGACTGGTCCACGGGGAGTGTTTTCTCTGCAGCTCAAAAGAGCACATACAGAAAAACTGCCCCAAACGGCCACAACGACAACAACCGCCCTTAGAGACTGGGCTAAGGGTGGTCATAACATTCACGTGGACAACACACATATTGCCACACGACTCCCAGTTAACAATCCTGAGCGGGGATTTAACCCTTCAAGCCCCAGCACTGGTGGACACGGGGGTCAGAAGGGAATTTGCTAGACAGCAGATTGGCAAGGGAGGTAGGGCTCCCTCTGGTGGCGCTTCCTTCGCCATGCAGGTGCGGGCACTAGATGGCACCCTCCTCCCTTTAATCACACACAAGACACAACCAGTAACTCTGGTGGTGTCTGAAAACCATCGGGAGGAGATTGGTTTTTTGTAACTCCTTCTACCTCCCGCGTGATTTTGGGCTTCCCATGGATGTTGAAACACAATCCCCGGTTTGATTGGCCGTCTGGGGTAGTGGGTTCAGTGGAGCAAAACCTGCCATCGGGTGTGTTTAGGATTCTCGGTTCCTCCCGGTTTACATGCTAAGGAGGAGGTCAATGTCCCTCCCAATCTGACGGCAGTGCCGGTTGAGTACCACGATCTTGCTGACGTCTTCAGCAAGGATCTGGCACTCACCCTTCCCCCGCACCGTCCGTACGATTGTGCCATTGATTTGGTTTCCAGGCGTTGAGTTCCCGTCCAGCAGGCTGTACAACCTGTCACGACCTGAGCGCGAATCAATGGAGACCTACATCCGGGACTCATTAGCTGCCGGGCTCCACCTCCACCTCCCCGATGGGTGCAGGTTTCTTTTTTGTGGGCAAGAAAGATGGCGGACCTCCGTCCATGCATTGATTACAGGGGGCCTGAATGAGATTACGGTTCGCAACCGATACCCGTTGCCGTTGTTAGATTCTGTGTTCACACCCCCTGCATGGGAGCCAAAAATCTTTACTAAGTCGGATCTTAGAATGCAATTCACCTGTTCGGATCCGGAAGGGAGACGAATGGAAGACGGCATTTAAACACCCCCGTAGGTCACTTTGAGTACCGGGTCATGCCGTTCGGCCTCACCAACGCCCCCCGCGACGTTCCAAGCCTTGGTTAACGACGTCTTGCGGACTTCCTGCACCGATTCGTCTTCTATATCTGGACGATATTCTCATCTTTCTCCGGATCCTGAGACCCACGTCCAGCATGTACGCAGGTCCTGCAGCGATTGTTAGAGAACCGAATGTTTGTGAAGGGCGAGAAGTGCGCAGTCTTCACCCTGCACGTCTTTTGTCCTTCCTGGGTTTATCATCTCCTCTACTCGTCGCCCCTGATCCGGCCAAGGTTGCGGCGGGGGAAGAGATTGGCCCCAACCAACAAGCCGTAGGAAGCTGCAACAGTTCCTCGGCTTCGCTAATTTCTATAGGAGGTTCATTAAGGGCTACAGTCAGGTAGTTAGCCCCCTGACAGCCCTGACCTCTCCAAAAGTCTCCTTCACCTGGTCGGATCGGTGCGAAGCCGCGTTCAAGGAGTTGAAACGACGGTTCTCTACTGTGCCAGTTTTGGTGCAGCCCGACCCTAGCCGCCAGTTCGTGGTTGAAGTGGACGCCTCTGACTCAGGGATAGGAGCCGTGCTATCCCAGAGTGGAGAGACCGATAAGGTTCGTCACCCGTGTGCCTACTTTTCTCGAGGTTGACCCCGGTCTGAACGGAACTATGACGTCGGCAATCGAGAACTCCTTGCGGTGTGAAAGATGGCTCTTGAGGAGTGGAGACACCGGAGCCCATCCTGCCTGAGTCCACTATCGTGGCCACCCTCACCTGGGACGTGGAGAAGATCGTCAGGGAGGCCCTGGCACGAAGCCCCAGACCCGGGAACTGGACCAAAAGACAAACTATAGTCCCACCAGAGGCCAGGGCTGCGGTCCTAGACTTCTGTCACGGTTCCAAGCTCGCCTGTCATCCGGGGGTGCGATCGGCCCGTGGCAGTTGTCCGGCAGCGCTTCTGGTGGGCGTCTATGGAGGCCGAAATAGGCAGTACATCCAGGCCTGCACCCACCTGTGCCAGGGGCAAGGCTGACCACAGGACAGTCCCAAGGTCCTGCTTCCAAACCGCTTCCTGTGCCTCATCGCCCCGGTCCCCCATCGGCCTGGATTTTGTCACGGGTCTCCCACCGTCCAGGGCACCACCCACCATCCTCACGATAGGGACCGATTTCTCCAAGGCGGCCCACTTCGTGGCCCTCCCGAAGCTCCCTACGGCCCCAGGAGACAGCGGAACCTCTGGTCCAACAGTCGTCGTCTGCATGGGATCCCTACTGACGTAGTCTCGGATCGTGGTCCCCAGTTTTCCTCTCACGTCTGGAGGAGTTTCTGCAGGGGAACTGGGGGCCACCGTGAGCCTCTCGTCCGGGTACCATCCACAGACGAACGGACAGGCAGAGCGGGCAACCAGGAGTTGGAACAGACCCCTCCGCTGTGTGACATCCGCGCAACCCGACGGCTGGAGCAACCACACTGGCCTGATCGAGTATGCGCATAACAGCCAGGTGTCTTCTGCTACGGCCCCTCTCCCATTTGATGTGTGTTTGGGGTACCAGCCCCATTATTTCCCGTGGTGGAGGAGAGGAGGTCGGTGTGCCTCGGTCCGGGCCCACATTCGGAGGTGCCGTCAGGTGTGGCGCACCGCCCGTTCTGCCTTGTTTGAAGGCCCGGACGAGGGCCAAGACCCATGCAGACCGCCGGTGGTCCCCGGCCCCTGCATACCAGCCCAGGCAGGAGGTGTGGCTGTCGACGAAGGACATCCCGCTTCAGGTACAGTCACCGAAACTGATGGACAGGTTCATCGGACCCTTTCGCATCCTCAAGGTCCTTAGCCCTGCCGCATTGAAGCTCCAGCTCCCAGCTTCACTGCGGATCCCAGTGTTCCGCATCTCCAAAATCAAACCGCACCACACCTCACCCCTCTGTGCTCCCAGTCCGGCGCCGCCTCCTGCCCGGATCATTGACGGGGAGTCGGCTTGGACAGTGCGCCGGCTCCTGGACGTCCGTCGAATGGGCCGGGGGTTCCAATATCTGGTGGACTGGGAGGGGTATGGACCCGAAGAACGCTCCTGGGTGAAGAGGAGCTTCATCCTGGATCCGGCCCTCCTGGCCGATTTCTACCGTCGACACCCCAATAAGCCTGGTCGGGCGCCAGGAGGCGCCCGTTGAGGGGGGGGTCCTGTTGTGTGGGCCGCCAGAAGAGGAGGTACTGCTGGCCCACCACCAGAGGGCACCCTGCCTGAAGTGCGGGCTTCAGGCACGAGAGGGCGCTGCCGCCACGGACACAGCCGGGAGTGACAGCTGTCACTCATTATTTCCTGACAGCTGTCACTCATTCATGCCTCATCATCTCACTCCATAAAACCCAGACGTCATCTCCACCTCATCGCCGAGATATCGTACTTCTATGGAGGTAACCTTCTCAGCCTGCAGATTCAGATAAGTGG
This sequence comes from Thalassophryne amazonica, assembly GCF_902500255.1. Classification (NCBI taxonomy): domain Eukaryota; kingdom Metazoa; phylum Chordata; class Actinopteri; order Batrachoidiformes; family Batrachoididae; genus Thalassophryne; species Thalassophryne amazonica. The sequence continues at coordinate 87,549,847 of NC_047118.1, forward strand.
TTACACAGACGCTGCACGAGTGTGTGTTAGAGGTGGAGGTGCCATTCCCACCGTTGTTACGGGGTGTACACACACCCACACTTGACTGTCTTTGCTCTTCGCCAGCAGTACCAGATCCGACAGTCGGGGACGGTGATCAGCTGGGAATTCGGGACTTGGCGGCTCCAGTATTCACCAGGTTCGGTGGCGGCAGAAATCGTGTGGTTCCGGCTCTTCTCAGGACAGACGTCTTCTATCCTCGAGCCTGCCCACACGTCACCTTTGGTGGATTGACTGTTATCAGATTCTGAGATTGTCTGTATATTCATTGTGCACCTTCACAACATTAAATTGTTACTTTTTGGCTCATCTATTGACCGTTCATTTGCGCCCCCTGTTGTGGGTCCGTGTCACACTACACTTTCACAACAGAATGAGCATGAATACCATCCAAATGGAAATTCGACATACATTCCAGAACAGTCGAGGTGCATTCGAAAACCTCAGGCTGGAATCAGAGTGCATTCCAAACATTTGGGCAAATTCTTGTGGCTGACACGAATGTTTAGCTCATGTTCAAAACATTTGAGGTGCAGTTGAAGTGGAAAAATATCATATGGCAGTCAAAGTGGACTAACTGCGAGTCAATGCGTCTCTGAGCCGCGGAGCAGCGTGCACAACTGAACAGGGTGTTACATCCATAATATACATGATATTACAGATACATTATCCAACCCATAAGAGGGAATGACAATGTATCTGTAGGTGCTAATTAAAGCAATTGTTTAATCACTAGCCAATAGCAGTCTGCCTCTCGGTAGGAGGCGTCTGGTTAGGTTTAAAACTCCAGCTTTTGTGGCTTCTGTTTGTTCTTCTCGACAAGGGTCAAGACAGAAGTCAGATGACCAGAGCAAGAATTTTAGCTGAAGAAGCTTCTGTGATTTGAAGCGAAACGTCCTCGCGTCAAGCAACCCAGTCCAATCGAAGATTCAAGCTTCTCTACAATGTATCTGTAATATTATGTTATCATGGCTGTAATACCCTGTGCAAATGTGCTGCAAGTCAATGCATCCCAGAGCTGCGGAGCAGCACCACGCACGTAAACACAGTGTTATGTCCATAATTATCATGATATTACAGATACATTGCCAGTCCATCTTATGAGTTAGAAGATGTATCTGTAATATTATGTTATGCTGTACTCTAGTCAGCTTTAAAAAAAACTTTATAAAAACTATATAATTACTGGTTACAGTACGGACAATTAAGTTTATTGATTTTGTACTCTTGAAACATTCCATGACGCACACCCAAATGTCCTCAGACTAGAGGCTGACATTTTTTCAGGAATCCCACAGGTCCCGGGATTCCCATGGGATTCTCACGGGAGTCAACTTTACTATTTATCACGTGACTGGGACAGTACAGGATAAAAAGTTCACGGGAGCGGGAACCAACTAATAGGCATACTCTCATGTGCACCATTGAGAGTGGCACGCTGAGCAGGGTGACTAATAGGACAAAAAAAAAAAAAGAAAACAAAGGACAGGTGCCATCATTCTGTAGTTTTACATTGTAATGCAAGTCAGAACTACACAGCCCAGAAGCCAACAGTGTTTCCAGCCGCTGCTTTCCGCTAGAATTCAAAGAAGAAGAGCAATGAAGAAAGCAAACACCAGTGGAGAAACCAGTGTGTTAAAAAATGATTTGGAAATAACAACTTATCTATTAAAGCTCATAGAATTGGCAGGGAAGTCACAAATATTACTGAATGTCAGGAGAGTTGTTTGACGGTGTTAACACGCTGTATGCTGTTTGTAAAACGTGAGGTGTGCCACCCTCAGTCCAGAAAATGTAGATGCACTTTTTTCCTACATAGCAACATTTCAGGTAAGAACATGTTATATGTGAGTTGAACGTGATGATGCTGATAGTTAGTAGCCCTAATTAGTTTCTGGGCAGTGTTTTCTTGCAAACAGACAAATATTTAAGTGTGCTGAAGAGTGAGAAAGTAAACTATTTTTATTTAATATTTGCATCATATGCACTTTATTTTTATTTTTCCAAAACTCAGGTACAGTATGTGAATTGTGACGGTAACGGTGCCTTTATGTGCTTTTGTTCATTGTGGACAGTTCTCTTGTTTGCTTAACATTTGATCCCAGTCTAAATAGAGTTAAATATACTCTACCACGGGGCTAAATGAACTCCACATAGTGAACTCAACTCATATTGGAGTAAAACTACTTGCATTGACTCGACGGTGTTGCCAACCGAACGGTCCCTCTAAAACTCGGCCGCCCTGCCTTCACTTCCTCATGCGTCATCAGCCACAGTTCCGACCTGGTCTCACGGCAAGTTGTGATTCAGCAGCACGAAATATACATTCATCTATTAGTTCGTGATATTGTGACGAAAAGCGCCTCATTTTCGTCACGGCAGCACAATTTAATTCTCATTCATTCCGTGTTGGCTGCACGAAATTAAAAGTGAAGCGGGGGTCGGGATGGTTATGGTTAGGGTGGGGGACGGAGCAGGATTAGGTTATGGTTAAGGATAGGGTTGGGGGTAGAAGTAGGGTTAGTAATAGTGAGTTTAAAAAAAACCCTGTCAAAAATTTGACTCATTTCGTGACGGGGGGATGAAAAAAAAAAAAACGTGAGACTGGGCTGCTGCACACTGATTAACATCTTGTTTCTGCTTCAAACTGCAGTGCAGTCATCATCTATCTAGTGGTGATCTGGATCACGATCCAGATCCAGGAATTTTTTAAAGGATTGTTCACCATTGCGGGATGGGGGAATTTTGACATTCTAGTTCTAACTCCACAAAAACAAGGCAGAAAGGCTTGAAAAAAAATGAGGGTGTAACATAGTCAAATGTTCTATCAAACAACAAAGTTTGGTCATGATCGGATCCGGATTCCAGATCTGGTGATCCAGAATATGCAAAAATATAGGGAAAATAGAAAATGTGTCGGTGTGAGGTGACAAATGAAGCTAGAGATGCACAACTAACACCAAATTCTAGCTGAATCTACTGATTCAGTAAGGTGTCATCAGATTTGATGTAGCTTCAAATGTTATGGAGCTACATCCAGAAGAAAACCGCCATTACCGAAAAATTGTTTTTATACAATAAGTTTTGAACTAATAAAGACATAAAAGTGATTCCAAGTTCTAGTGGTATGTTTTCATGGTCAAGGATGTCAAATATAAAGGAAAGAAAAGTGTATGTATCATATTTTTGGTTGTAACACTGAATTGTTGAATAGATCACTGTGCCAAGGAGGGAATCTCTTTAGGGTCAGTGACCCTATGGCCTTGTTTAGAGAAGTGTTTCATAAATGTTAAAAAATTCATATATTTGCAGTTTAGTTGAATAATAAATTGAATGTTGTCTCTTATTTGTTTTGTCTATAAGCACATGCAATATCAATATCAGTGCTCAGATGACAGTAGCTTCTGGGAAAGGTGCAAGTTGCAATAAACTGTGATGCTAAGCGCTAAGGATACATGCTATCCAGTCACAGCAGATGAAACTTTTTTACTACTGAGCAAACATCATTCTAAGACTTTTCAGGTTCAGTGATTCCACGGTGTCTAGATGTTATGGCGTCAGTGACCCCATGACCTTGGCGGAGGTTTGCACTCTCTGAGTGCTTCTAGTTTTATTTATTTTTTTTTTTTAGTAGAGGACAGTTTATGTCTGCATTCAACTTGCACTCTGGGTAGTCCACCTGGATTCAGATGCTACTGCACTTCTCCATCCATCCATCCATTTTCTTCCGCTTTATCCGGAGTCGGGTCACGGGGGCAGCAGCTCAAGCAAAGCTGCCCAGACCTCCCGATCCACACACACCTCCCCCAGCTCCTCCGGGGGAACCCCAAGGCGTTCCCAAGCCAGCCAAGAGATGTAGTCCCTCCAGCGTGTCCCCAGGGCCTCCTCCCAATGGGACGGGCCCGGGACACCTCTCCAGCGAGGCGTCCAGGGGGCATCTGGAAAAGATGCCCGAGCCACCTCAACTGACTCCTTTCGACGTAGAGGAGCAGCGACTCGACTCCGAGTGCCTCCCGAGTGACCGAGCTCCTCACCCTATCTCTAAGGGAGCGCCCAGCCACCCTGTGGAGGAAACTCATCTCGGCCGCTTGTACTCGCGATCTCGTTCTTTCGGTCATGAGCCAAATCTCATGACCATAGGTGAGGATTGGAACGTAGATCGAATCAGTAAATCGAGAGCTTTGCCCCCCTACTCAGCTCTTTCTTCACCACGACGGTCTGATACAGCGACCACATCACTGCAGATGCTGCACCGATCCGTCTATCGATCTCACGCTCCATCCGTCCCTCACTCGTGAACAAGATCCCGAGATACTTAAACTCCTCCACTTGAGGCAAGGACACTCCACCGACCTGAAGAGGGCAAAGCACCTTTTTCCGGTTGAGAACCATGGCCTCGGATTTGGAGGTGCTGATTTTCACACTCGGCTGCAAACTGCCCCGGTGCATGCTGAAGGTCCTGATTTGATGAAGCCAACATCTTCATCAGCCAGAATCTCGTCTCCGCAAACAGCAGAGACGAGATTCTGTGGTTCCCAAACCAGACCCCCTCTACACCCTGGCTGTGCCTAGAAATTCTGTCCATAAAAATAATAAACAGAACCGGTGACACAGGGCAGCCCTGGCGGAGGCCAACGTGCACTGGAAACAGGTTTGACTTACTACCGGAAATGCGAACCAAGCTCCTGCTGTGGTCATACGGGGACCGGATAGCCCTTAGCAAAGGACCCCGGACCCCATACTCCTGGAGCACCCCCCACAGGGTGCCCCGAGGGACACAGTCGAACACCTTCTCCAGATCCACAAAACACATTTGGACTGGTTGGGCAAACTCCCATGAACCCTTGAGCACCCGATGGAACATGTAGAGCTGGTCCAGTGTGCCGCGACCAGGACGAAAACCACACTGCTCGTCCTGAATCTGAAGTTTGACCATCGGTTTAATTCTCCTCTCCAGTACTCTGGAATAGACCTTACCGGGGAGGCTGAAGAGTGTGATCCCCCTATAGTTGGAACACACCCTCCGGTCCCCCTTCTTAAACAGAGGGACCACCACCCCAGTCTGCCAATCCAGAGGCACTGTCCCCGATCGCCACGCGATGTTGCAGAGGCGTGTCAGCCAAGACAGTCCCACAACATCCAGAGACTTAAGGTACTCAGGACGGATTTCATCCACCCCAGCAGCCTTGCTACCAAGGAGCTTTCTAACCACCTCGGTGACTTTGGCCTGGGTAATGGATGAGTCCACCTCTGAGTCCCCAGTCTCTGCTTCCTCTTCGGAAGACGTGATGATGGGATTGAGGAAATCCTCAAAGTATTCCTTCCACCGTAAACAGTGCCGGTGGAGAGCTGCTCCTGCCTCCTGAGGCGTCGGATGGTTTGCCAGAATCTCTTCGAGGGGGACCAATAGTCCTCCTCCATGGCCTCCCCGAAATCCTCCCAGACCCGAGTTTTTGCCTCTGCGACCACAGGGCTGCTGCATGCTTGGCCTGCCGGTACCTGTCAGCTGCCTCCGGGGTCCTACCTACGAACAAAGATAAGTAGGACTCCTTCTTCAGCTTGACGGCATTCCTTACTTCCGGCGTCCACCACCGGGTTCGGGGATTGCCGCCGCAACAGGCACCAAAGACCTTGCGACCACAGCTATGAGCGGCTGCATCGACAATGGAGGTGGAGAACATGGTCCACTCGAACTCCATGTCTCCAACCTCCCCCGGGATCTGGGAGAAGCTCTCCCAGAGGTGGGAGTTGAAGACCTCGCTGACAGAGGGTTCCGCCAGTCGTTCCCAGCAGACCCTCACGATACGTTTAGGCCTGCCAGGTCTGACCGGCTTCCTCCCCTCCCAGCGGATCCAACTCACCAACAGGTGGTGATCAATCGACAGCTCTGCCCCTCTCTTCACTCGAGTATTCGAGACACGTGGCCGAAGGTCAGATGATATGACTACAAAGTCGATCATCGACCTCTGGCTCAGGGTGTCCTGGTGCCACATGCGCTTATGGACACCCCTGTGCTCGAACATGGTGTTCATGATGGACAAACTGTGACTAGCACAGAAGTCCAACAACTGAACACTACTCAGGTTCAGATCGGGGAGGCCGTGCTTCCCGATCACCCCCCTCCAGGTCTCACTGTCGCCGCCCACGTGGGTGTTGAAATCCCCCCGGAGAACAATGGAGTCCCCAGTCGGAGCGCTATCTAGTACCCCTCCCAGAGACTCCAGGAAGGTCGGGTACTCTGCACTGCATGATTTGTACAGCAATCATGTTCTAGTGTGCAACTCGATCGAACCACACCCATATGGCATTCAATGTGCATTCTTAATATGCATATGTCATATGCATATGCATATAAATGAGCGAAGCTCGTCAGCATCTCACCATGTCATTTAGGTCCTTCAGACTTTATTTCGAGTAAATGCTTCAGGGGAGTGTTAGCATGGCAAGGACCTTTCAGCTTCAGACCGCCCGCCTTTATAAGCATTTTCCTTAATTTGCCTTTCAGCTTCTGGAGGGGCTATATACTCAACAAAAATATAAACGCAACACTTTTGGTTTTGCTCCCATTTTGTATGAGATGAACTCAAACATCTAAAACTTTTTCCACATATACAATATTACCATTTCTCTCAAATATTGTTCACAAACCAGTCTAAATCTGTGATAGTGAGCACTTCTCCTTTGCTGAGATAATCCATCCCACCTCACAGGTGTGCCATATCAAGATGCTGATTAGACACCATGATTAGTGCACAGGTGTGCCTTAGACTGCCCACAATAAAAGGCCACTCTGAAAGGTGCAGTTTTATCACACAGCACAATGCCACAGATGTCGCAAGATTTGAGGGAGCGTGCAATTGGCATGCTGACAGCAGGAATGTCAACCAGAACTGTTGCTCGTGTATTGAATGTTCATTTCTCTACCATAAGCCGTCTCCAAAGGCGTTTCAGAGAATTTGGCAGTACATCCAACCAGCCTCACAACCGCAGACCACGTGTAACTACACCAGCCCAGGACCTCCACATCCAGCATGTTCACCTCCAAGATCATCTTAGACCATCCACTCGGACAGCTACTGGAACAATCGGTTTGCATAACCAAAGAATTTCTGCACAAACTGTCAGAAACTGTCTCAGGGAAGCTCATCTGCATGCTCGTCGTCCTCATCGGAGTCTCGACCTGACTCCAGTTCGTCGTTGTAACCGATTTGAGTGGGCAAATGCTCACATTTGCTGCCGTTTGGCACGTTGGAGAGGTGTTCTCTTCACGGATGATGCGAAGGAGATGTGTTGCACTGCATGAGGCAAATGGTGGTCACACCAGATACTGACTGGTATCCCCCCCAATAAAACAAAACTGCACCTTTCAGAGTGGCCTTTTATTGTGGGCAGTCTAAGGCACACCTGTGCACTAATCATGGTGTCTAATCAGCATCTTGATATGGCACACCTGTGAGGTGGGATGGATTATCTCAGCAAAGGGGAAGTGCTCACTATCACAGATTTAGACTGGTTTGTGCACAGTATTTGAGGGAAATGGTGATATTGTGTATGTGGAAAAAGTTTTAGATCGTTGAGTTAATCTCATACAAAATGGGAGCAAAACCAAAAGTGTTGCATTTATATTTTTGTTGAGTATATATATATATATATATATACACGAGGTCTGTCAATAAAGTATAGGTCCTTTTTAATTTTTCTGGGAGTGCTGCACGACGTCTCGCTCCGTGGGAAGTCCTTAAAGCGACAGTATCACCTCAAAATCTCTCATCAGCCGTTAAAATTTTCACCGAAAACCAGCTTAATTTTTTCGAACCGTGTCCACTTCGATGTGTCTCACAGGTTTAGAAAAAAATTTGATCAAACAAAGCGCCAGTCTCTCAGCAACTTCTCAGACAAAGGAATTCCGACGAGGGGCTGGACGACTCCTCCCACAAGGAGTGCTCACAGGCGAATGACGTCACCGACAGGCGTGGAAAAACTCACGCATGCGCACGAGGGTTCAAGCATGTCTGATGTAAAAACATGAATGAAATCCATATAGTTTTTGAAAAAATAAAAAGGACCTATACTTTATTGACAGACTTCGTATATATATATATTTAACGTTTGACACTTTTTTCACTTTACCAGCTCCAATAAACAAAAACATTTTTTATGTGCGTTTACTGGAACAATAGAATGGGTAATCTAGAGGACTACTTGAAGTAGGTTGAGTTGAAGGACATTAGTTTGGGAGATATAAAAATAACGATGATTTCAGTTTGCCATGGAGAGTAAGAGATATATTTTAAATGGTAGGATTACTGATCAGTACAGTTTGAGCTCTACAAAAGGAGACATTCCATTACTGCATTTCTGCACAAGGCTTTTCTCTGACGTGCAGTGAAATAGCAGTCAGACAAAATTATTTGGAAAATAAAAGGAAAAAATGAGAGGAAAAATAAACTGATTGCTGTTTTACAAAACTGGAAATTTTAAATTTATAAGTGTTTGAAAAACATTTGTTGAGAAGAATGAACAAGTGCAAAGTGAGTGCAGTGGCACCAACTGATGACTCACTGTGAAAATGAGGAATTACCCCGCGCTAATCTGTGACATGTTCAGGTAAACTCTGGTGTGATTTTTCCACTGTGTGGAGCAGGGAAAATAGCCCTCAGAGGTTCAACTTTGATTCCACAGAAGCCAGATGAATTTCAGAAAAGCATTTTTTGTGGTGTAGATGATACTTTTGTGGTGAATTTGGACATGGATTTTTTTTTTTAATGGACCTAAACAATATGTCATCTCACTCTGTCTCCAATTCTGTATCTATAATAAGGTCCTTATTACTGGCAGGAGATAGCAGAGGTGGGATGAAGTCACTGTCAAGTCACTCTCAAGTCATCAATCTGCAAGGCTCAAGGCTCAAGTCAGCTTGCAAACAATTGGCGGTCATTATGACTTAAGACTTGACTTGAGACTTGCAGATTCATGACTTGAGAGTGACTTGCTGGTGACTTCGTCCCACCTCTGGTAGATAGTTCATCTTGGTGTGTTTAACCATGTCAAGGTAGTCATTTATGCACCAAGATGGACCATATCTTTGCAAGTGGGAAAAGTTTGAAATAGTTTTTGTGATTTCATTGCTTTGTTGAACCGGGGTTGCAGTTTCAGGTGAAGGAGTCAGTCAGTTATCACAGCGCTTTTTTAATGAAAATACATTTATCTGCTTGTTGATTTTAGCCATTTCATACTCCTGTTACAAGGCAGTGATTGCAGCACACTGCTAAAGTTTTTGTCTGGTAATCAGAGCGTGTGGGTTCAAATCCTGTGGCATTTTCTTCTTTTTATTTAACCGTGGTTATTTAACGGCCCCTTCTTGACTGTATGTCTGTGATCATGGGTCATCTACAGAGGAACAGATGGATCATATCTGTATTGCCCGACTGATAAATGAGGTGTGTTTATATGGTGTGTGGGTTTATTTCATTTTAAATACGTCCATTTCCTTTCTCATATCAGGCAGGTTCCCACAACTTTCACAGGACTGCGATCGTAGCTCAGTGGTAAAGTTTCTGACTGGCATTCAGAGCTTTTGGAAGGCGCGGGTTTGAGTCCCGTGAGTGGCATGAAATTTTTATTTTTTTATTTTCAGCAGCTGTGTAACCAGATCGCGCAGCTGCTGTGAAAAGCTGCTGTGTTCCCGTGTGCATAAAACTGTCACAGCATGTATTTATTTATTTTTTTTTTTATTCATTGTGCAGCTGCTGGCAGTGTGTTCCTGCATGCACGAACCATTGCACTGGCATTGTGCATGCCTGCACGTCGGCGCGATGTTTGTGGTTCGATCATATGAGCTGTTTTGCCATGAGTCACCCTGAGTTGTACTGTATTCCATGAACTCATCATCCATGGAATGTTGCAAGTGCCCAGAAACGGATAGATTCACGTGAATTTTATAAGACGTCTTTCCATAAATTAGCCCTCATTCTAATGAACATGTTTAATGAATCATTTGAATCTTTTACACTGCCTCGGCTTCTGACCCAGGCTTCCAGTTCGTCTTATGGAGCCTAATGTTATTACTGCTTTGTTCGGGATCCCTCAGGTACCTCTTCTGAGACCAAAAGTAGATCTGATTGCTTTTGTGACATTGTGAGCTAGATATCTCATATTAATGAGATGGAAATCACCAACACCATCTTTCCATTTTTAAAAATTTAAAGCTTGAAAAAATCCAATATACACTGAATGCACCTTCAACAAAATTCCAAACGATGTTTTTACAGCAAGGACTATTTTCCCAGCTATTCCCAAATAAAATCTCACTCACTTCTTTTTTTGTTTGTGATTATTTTAATGCATAGATATTTCTTACATCGTAAAGAGTCTATTAAATCGTGCTTTGTTTGTCTCTTCACCTTGGACCAATTTGGCAAGGGTGGCCCTACCAGGAAGTACTGCTCCAGACAACAGGGTTCCCAAGATCACCTGGAGCCCACAAGCTCCTCCAACATAAGGTGGCGATCCAGGGAAGGGATTCAATCCTGTCTTGATAATAGTCACAATAAAGGACAGAGTCACCTCACCTGGATCCGCCAAGGACGTAATAAAATCACCAATTTATTTATTAGTCTGTCTGTCTGTCTGTCTGACTGATTTTGACGAAATCTTCACCACAGATAGCTGTTAGACCATGGAAGACTTCACTGAATTTTGGAAGTGATCCGGTGTCACTGAATGAACGGTCCCCCCTAAAAATCGGTCCGCCCTGCCTTAACTGCGCATGCCTCATTTCTGTCAGCAGTGATTCACTGATTATCGCCTCATTTCTGGTTAAAACTATAGTCCAGTCATCATCTGTCTCAGCGACAGATATCTGAAGCTTTTGTACAACAATCATTTCCACATAAATTCAACATTATTTCATCACAAAAGACGGAGGAAGAGCGCCACTGCTACACGAGCTGCTAGCTGATACATTCACTGCGCGTTCATCATTTCAAAGTGTCACCAAGTGTCTCCTTGTTTCTGCTCAAAACTGACTTTAGAATGATTTAAGAGGTTTTACCTTGTCATCTGATGGTTAATAATCACATTAATCCATTTGATTACTTTTGGGTGAAACGACTCTCTCAGACGTGCTGCTGAACTCCGGAATGACGCATGCGCAGTGGAGGCAGGGTGGATCAATTTTTAGGGGGGTACCGTTTGGTCTGCAACACTGGATACAGATTGGTAGATGTCAGAAATCTCTGATTGCTCTTGATGTTATGTTTAGCTAAACACCGCTTCGGTAGTGTGAGCATGCACGGTGGTCGTGGCATGCAATAGCACATTTCATATAGCACCAAAATTGCACACTAAAGAGAACTATTGCATAGTCAGTGAAACAGAATGGCAAATAGTACAAATAATCCATGTCACGTGACATACATGCCACCAATCAAATGACAAGGATCCACTCAGCCGTTATATAATAGCTCCTTAGTGCCTGAAGTAAGGGGCTATTTGCGCCATATCACTATATTACTGTGAAGCAAAATAACTTAAAATAAGCTTTGTAATGTTTTGCAATCTACTATAAGAGCCAGAACCTAAGGCAATTTAACTTAAATTATACAAATTTCATATTTCCGTTATTTCATGCCATTTTATGTAATGCGTAGGCCATAAATAGGTTAAAAGATTAAAAACATTCATATTTGATGGACACAGCATTTGCTCCCTTCTTCAAAACTGTCTTACAGTGTTAAATTGTCTGATGGAGATCTTTGCCTCACTGCATAAAAGCTACTGTGTCAGACGTTAAATGTAAATTTACACACAGTAGCTTTAATCCAGTGAGGCAGAGTTTTTCTGTCATCTTTACAGGTTTTTTTTTTTTGTTCAAAATTTTTGGGTGGGATTGCATTAATTTTATTTTTGGAAAATATAGCACCTTTAATAATTGTGTTATCTGAAGAAGAGCTGAACCAGGACTGATTTCATTATAAAAGCCCCCATCACAATTCCGCGTACATTCCGGAACAGTCGAGGTGCATTCCAAAACCTCAGACTAGATTCTGATTCTGCAATCCAAACAGTCAAACCCATTCCTGTAGCCAGCCCGAATGTTTAGCTCATGCTCAAAACATTTGAAGTGCAGTAGAAATGGAGAAATATCTAACGGTATTTGAAGTGTATTATAACTGTGTTCTGACTGCATTCTACATATTCTGATGGCATCCCAAGAGCATTCTAAACATTCTTATTGCATTCGAGGGAGAACCCCCGTCACACACAGCAAATATTGCCATTATCCGACGCATTCAACAGAAAAAGAGGCGTGGCCAGCCATGGTCCGAACACATCTGGACTGCCTCGTGCACACCTGCAGGATATTTCAGACAACAGTCAGATGACACAGACTGCTGTCAGACGGCACCGACACTGGGGCTGTCACTCACTCACTCACTCACTCACTCACTCACTCACTCACTCACTCACCCACGCGCTCGTCCTCACATTCCCAGCACAACTGTTTGTTGTGATTTGGCGCTATATAAATAAAATTGATTAATTGATTAAAATGATCTCTGATCAGGGGGTGTCTCACATGATGGAGTGCGCACGTGTGTAGAACTGGTGATCAAAGCAGTGTGTGAGTGTGTGGCTAAAATGTTCACTCAACTGTGTGTATGTGTGTCCATAAACGCTGTACCAGCAACTCCACATGCACAGGTGGGGTGCATGTGCGCACGCGAGCACTGGACCTGATGTGCATCCGAGTGCACTGCCAGCTGTCAGTGATCGCCTGCTGTTGTACAGGCCGGTGAAAAATGCCTTTAGGTGTTTGATCAGTATATATGAGGTCTGTTAGAAAAGTATAGGACCTTTTTATTTTTTGCAAAAACCTGATGGATTTGAATCACGTCACCCAGTTTATGGCAAAATTTGATGCTGCACTGCTCCAGTCGCTCCGTCTTTTTCCTTGAAACGAAAATCTGCCGAGTGCACAACACACGTCCCACACAAAGGCTGCTTACCAGGAAATGACGCAATCGACAGGCGTGAAAAAGTTCACTCATGCGCACGAAGGTTCAAGGTTTGCTCGTGCAAGCACACGTGATTCAAATCCATCAGGTTTTTGCAAAAAATAAAAAGGTCCGATACTTTTCTAACAGACCTCGTATTTGCATTGCTAGATTTTATTTGCCCAGCTGGACTCCATAACTGCTGCAGTACTGTGCTGGCAGTGCACCAACTTCCCACGTGCAACTTTCAGATGCAGTCAGTGGACTTTCTCTTTTCTCAACTATTTTTTGTTGTCATTTCACTTGATACACATCATAACACAACTGTAGTTGTATTATTGTTGTGGGATGGTGCTTCACATGGGATTTATTCATACCAGAGGTGGATTATGTATTTGTTTTCTGATCGACGGTGCCAGCACACAGCACAGCTGGAAATATTTTTGCTGGTCGTTGAGGTTCCAAAATCTTTATGACAATGTGTAAATTTTCTTGAACAGTGTGTTATTTTTTTTTTTTTTTTTTTTCTCAGCAACCACACACTTCAGGAACATGTGCTATTTTGGGTGAATTTCAGCATCTTCCCCACAAAAAGTCTGTCATTTTCACCCAAAATTCAAGATTTTAAAATTCTCTAAGGAAGACTTGTGAACAGTGCTTAGATGAATCAAACAAAACCATCAAACTCAAAGTCCACCAAGAAGTGAATGAGAAGAAGCATTTTGGGTGAACTTAATCGTTTTCACAACAAAAAAGTCTGTATAGTCCTAACTAAAAACAGAAACTAAGGTTTGAGAAACACATGAAGTGTTGTGTGGGCCGCCAGAAGAGGAGGTACTGCTGGCCCACCACCAGAGGGCCCCCTGCCTGAAATGCGGGCTTCAGGCACGAGAGGGCGCTGCCGCCCCACAAGAGCGGCCGGGGTGACAGCTGTCACTCATCGGCTATGACAGCTGTCACCAATCATCTGCTCCTCACCCCTAATAAAAGCAGGACGACACCTCCACCACGTCGCCGAGATATCGTTCTACCAAGGAGGTAAATTCTCAGCCGTGATTGTGCCTACGCACGTACTAGCTGTTCTGGTTTTTGTGATCTTTTGCAGGAGATTCAACTCGCTATTTCCAGCGGGATGCTGGGGGTTCGTGGATTGACGAGCAGTGAATAGTTTTCACTCCGAACCACGTAAAAATAGGAGATTGATTCTGCACTGTGTTCTGGTGTTAAGGTGGAGGTGTTTTTCCCACCTGACTATTAAAAGAAGAACTTGCTGACTGTTTTTTTGTTTTTTTGCTCTTCGCCAGCAGTACCAGATCCGACACGCGGAGACGGTGGCCACCTGAGGGACTCGGAACTTGGCGGCTCCAGTATTCTCCTGGTTCGGTGGCGGGGGAAATCGTGTGGTTCTGGTTCTTCTCCAGATGGACGTCTCCTATCGTCGAGCCTGCCCACACGACACCTTGATTGATTGACTTTGTACTCATTCTATAATCTGCTGTGTGTAGTTGTGGCATTCACAACAGTAAAGTGTTCATATTTGACTTCTCCTATTGTCCGTTCATTTGCGCCCCCTGTTGTGGGTCCGTGTCACTACACTTTCACAACAGGATATCTTGGCCAGCGTCATGGACTCTGAGGGGCGTCACCCAGTAGTTGAACAGCCAATGGGAGAGCAGGGTGCACAGGCAAGAGGCATGATTGGTGAGTTGCAGCACATCCTCACCGCCTTTACTGCTCGGTTGGATCAGATGACCGAGCAAAACATCCTCCTGAACCGCAGGGTGGAGGCTCTCTCTGCACAGGTGGCAGCGAGCGCTCAGGGCGCTGCTGCAGCTCCTCCTCCTGCCAACCCTGTGCAGGATATAAACGTTCCACTGGTCGTTCAACGACCCCTCCCACCATCCCCTGAAGCATACATAAGCCCCCCAGAGCCATACGGAGGTTGTGTGGAGACGTGCGCAGACTTTCTTATGCACTGTTCGCTCGTCTTTGCACAACGTCCCGTCATGTACGCGTCTGATGCTAGTAAAGTAGCTTATGTGATTAATCTGCTTCAAGGAGAGGCACGCGCTTGGGCTACGGCGCTTTGGGAACAAAATTTACGGCTCCTTCATACGTACACTGGGTTTGTGAGGGAGTTCAAAACCGTGTTTGACCACCCTAACAGGGGAGAGATCGCTTCAACTGTGCTGCTGTCAATGAGACAGGGACGCCGGAGCGCAGCCGCTTATGCAGTCGACTTCCGCATTGCGGCTGCGAGGTCCGGCTGGAATAACGCTGCGCTCCGCGCCACCTTCGTAAACGGACTGTCGTCGGTCCTGAAGGAGCACCTGGTGGCCAAGGACAAACCGCGGGATTTAGATGGGCTTATCGACCTCGTTATACGAAAGACAATCGGTTGGAGGAACGCCGTCGGGAACGAGACGAGGGGCGTGGCCGGGCACGCGCCGTCCCTCTTCCTTCCGGGTCCAAAAAAGGTCCGCCCTTCCCACGCTCCACGGCCTCTACGCTCCGTGTGGCTACAGCTCCCCCTGCTGATGAAGCTATGGACACAAGCAGGGCCACATTCAGACCACCGAATAGACAGAGGAGGCTCCCCCGCGGGGAGTGCTTTGTCTGCGGCTCAATTGAGCATCAATTGAGAGACTGCCCCGAACGGTTAAACACCAACGCCCGCCCCTAGAAACTGGGCTTAGGGTGGGCCAAGATATTCACGTGGGACACACACATATTTCCACACGACTCCCAGTTACAATCCTTAGCGGGGATTTAACCCTTCAAGCCCCAGCACTGGTGGACACGGGGTCAGAAGGGAATCTGCTAGACAGATGGGCCAGGGAGGTAGGGCTCCCTCTGGTGGCGCTTCCTTCGCCGTTGCAGGTGCAAGCACTAGATGGCACCCTACTCCCTTTAATCACACACAGGACACTACCAGTAACTCTGGTGGTGTCAGGGAATCATCGGGAGGAGATAGAGTTTTTTGTGACTCCCTCTACCTCCCGTGTGATTCTGGGGTTCCCATGGATGTTGAAACACAATCCCCGGATTGATTGGCCGTCTGGGGTGGTGGTTCAGTGGAGCGAGACCTGCCATCGGGTGTGTTTAGGATCCTCGGTTCCTCCCGGTTCCCAGGCTAAGGAGCAGGTCAAAGTCCCTTTCCAATCTGTCGGCGGTGCCGGTTGAGTACCACGATCTTGCTGACGTTTTCAGCAAGGATCTGGCACTCACCCTTCCCCCGCACCATCTGTACAATTGTGCCATCGATTTGATTCCAGGCGTGGAGTTCCCGTCCAGCAGGCTGTACAACCTCTCACGACCTGAGCCCGAATCGATGGAGACCTACATCCGGGACTCCTTAGCTGCCGGGGTGATCCAGAACTCCACCTCCCCGATGGGAGCAGGTTTCTTTTTTGTGGGCAAGAAAGATGGCGGTCTTCGTCCATGCATTGATTATCGGGGGCTGAACGAGATCACGGTTCGCAACCGATACCCGTTGCCTTTGTTAGATTCGGTGTTCACCCCCCTGCATGGAGCCAAAATATTTACAAAGCTGGATCTTAGGAACGCATATCACCTGGATCGGGTCCGGAAGGGAGACGAGTGGAAGACGGCATTCAACACCCTGTTAGGTCATTTTGAGTCATGCCGTTCGGCCTCACTAACGCCCCCGCGATGTTCCAAGCTTTGGTAAATGACGTCTTGCGGGACTTCCTGCACCGATTCATCTTCGTATATCTGGATGATATACTAATTTTTTCTCCGGACCCTGAGACTCATGTCCGACATGTATGTCAGGTCCTGCAGCGGTTGTTGGAGAACCAGCTGTTTGTGAAGGGCGAGAAGTGTGAGTTTCACCGCACCTCTTTGTCCTTCCTGGGGTTTATCATCTCCTCCAACTCCGTCGCCCCGGATCCGGCCAAGGTCGCGGCGGTGAGAGACTGGCCCCAACCTACGAGCCGTAGGAAGCTGCAACAGTTCCTCGGCTTCGCAAATTTTTACAGGAGGTTCATTAAGGGCTATAGTCAGGTAGTTAGCCCCCTGACAGCCCTGACCTCACCAAAGATTCCCTTCACCTGGTCGGATCGGTGCGATGCCGCATTCAGGGAGTTGAAACAGCGCTTCTCGACTGCACCCGTCTTTGTGCAGCCCGATCCCAGTCGCCAGTTTGTGGTTGAAGTGGATGCCTCTGACTCAGGGATAGGAGCCGTGCTATCCCAGAGCGGAGCGAACGATAAGGTTCTTCACCCGTGTGCCTATTTTTCCCGCAGGTTGACCCCAGCAGAACGGAACTATGACATGGGCAATCCAGAACTCCTTGCGGTGAAAGAGGCTCTTGAGGAGTGGAGACATCTGTTGGAGGGAGCGTCAGTGCCATTCACGGTTTTTACTGACCACTGGAACCTGGAGTATATCAGGACCGCCAGGAGGCTGAACCCCAGGCAAGCCCGCTGGTCACTGTTCTTCGGCCGTTTGACTTCCGGATCACCTACCGCCCCGGGACCAAGAACCAGAGGTCGGATGCCTTGTCCCGGGTGCATGAAAATGAAGTCAAAACCGAGCTGTCGGATCCACCGGAGCCCATCGTACCGGAGTCCGCTATCGTGGCCACCCTTACCTGGGATGTGGAGAAGACCATCCGGGAGGCCCTGGCACGGAGCCCGGACCCCGGAACAGGGCCAAAGAACAAACTGTACGTCCCACCAGTGGCCAGGGCTGCCGTCCTGGACTTCTGTCATGGTTCCAAGTTCTCCTGCCACCCAGGGGTGCGAAGGACCGTGGCAGTGGTCCGGCAGCGCTTCTGGTGGGCGTCCCTGGAGGCTGACGTCCGGGACTACATCCAGGCCTGCACCACCTGTGCCAGGGGCAAGGCGGACCACCAAAAGGCACAGGGACTCCTTCAGCCGCTTCCTGTGCCTCATCGCCCCTGGTCCCACATCGGTCTGGATTTCGTCACAGGCCTCCCGTCGTCCCAGGGGTACACCACCATCCTCACGATAGTGGACCGGTTCTCCAAGGCGGCCCACTTCGTGGCCCTCCCGAAGCTCCCGTCGGCCCAGGAGACAGCGGACCTCCTGGTCCACCGTGTCGTACGTCTGCATGGGATACCAACAGACATCGTCTCAGATCGTGGTCCCCAGTTTTCCTCGCAGGTTTGGAGGAGTTTCTGCCGGGAGCTGGGGGTCACCGTGAGCCTCTCGTCTGGGTATCACCCACAGACCAACAGACAGGCAGAACGGGCTAACCAAGAGCTGGAGCAGGCCCTGCGCTGTACGACATCCGCACACCCGACGGCTTGGAGTGAACACCTGGCCTGGATCGAGTATGCGCATAACAGCCAAGTGTCCTCTGCCACGAGGTGTGTCTGGGGTACCAACCGCCTTTGTTTCCTGTGGTGGAGGGAGAGGTCGGTGTGCCCTCGGTCCAGGCCCACCTGCGGAGATGCCATCGGGTGTGGCGCACCGCCCATTCGGCCTTGTTGAGGGCCTGGACAGGGCGAAGACCCATGCAGACCGCCGACGATCCCCGGCCCCCGCATATCAGCCCGGGCAGGAGGTGTAGCTATCTACGAGGGACATCCCCCTCCAGGTCGATTCCCCCAAACTCAAGGACCGATACCATTGGCCCTATAGATTACTCAAGGTCCTCAGTCCCGCCGCAGTGAGGCTTCAACTCCCGTGCTTCACTGCGGAATGCCAGCCGGTGTTTCACGTGTCAGACTTAAACCACATCACACCTCACCCCTCTGTACACCCCGGCCCGCCCGCCTCCTGCCCATATCATGGACGGGGACCGGCTTGGACCAGTGCGCCGGCTGCTGGACGTCCGTCGAATGGGCTGGGGTTTCAGTATTTGGTGGACTGGAAGGGGTATGGACCCTAAGAACGCTCCTGGGTGAAAGAGGTCTTCATCCTGGACCCGCCCTCCTGGCCGATTTTTACTGTCGCCACCCGAAACAAGCCTGGTCGGAGGCGCCAGGAGGCGCCTGTTGAGGGGGGGGGTCCTGTTGTGTTGGGCCGCCAGAAGAGGTAGGTACTGCTGGCCCACCACCAGAGGGCGCCCTGCCTGAAGTGCGGGCTTCAGGCACGAGAGGGCGCTGCCCGCCCCACAAGAGTGGCCGGGGTGACAGCTGTCACTCATCAGCTATGACAGCTTGTCACCAATCATCTGCACCTCACCCCTAATAAAGCAGGACGACACCTCCCCACGTCGCCGAGATATCGTTCTACCAAGGAGGTAATTCTCAGCCGTGATTGTGCCTATGCACGTACTAGCTGTTCTGGTTTTTGTGATCTTTTGCAGGAGATTCAACTCGCTATTTCCAGCGGGGATGCTGGGGGTTCGTGGATTGACGAGCAGTGAATAGTTTTCACTCCGAACCACGTAAAAATAGGAGATTGATTCTGCACTGTGTTCTGGTGTTAAGGTGGAGGTGTTTTTCCCACCTGACTATTAAAAGAAGAACTTGCTGACTGTTTTTTGCTCTTCGCCATCAGTACCAGATCCGACACGCGGAGATGGTGGCCACCTGGGGGACTCGGAACATGGCGGCTCCATATTCTCCTGGTTCGGTGGTGGGGGAAATCGTGTGGTTCTGGTTCTTCTCCAGACGGACGTCTCCTATCGTCGAGCCTGCCCACATGACACCTTGATTGATTGACTTTGTACTCATTCTATAATCTGCTGTGTGTAGTTGTGGCATTCACAACAGTAAAGTGTTCATATTTGACTTCTCCTATTGTCCGTTCATTTGCGCCCCCTGTTGTGGGTCTGTGTCACTACACTTTCACAACATGAAGTCAGCAATGAATGATCAAGGACAAGAAAATAACATGAGCGAACAAACACAGAAACAAGACAATCTGGCACCAGCTTAGGCAAGGTGTTATAAAGTCTGATCAACAAGATCAACTTTATTTATTCTGGGGGAAATATTTCATATTATTTAATATCTATTCATAAGCGGAAGCATAATAGGATGGCAGCCATTTTGATTTTGGTCCATTAAAAACTGTGAAGGTGGTATCCACCTGATTCCTGCTCACATAACATGTACAACAAAAATGCTTTAGGTTCCCAAAATACCATTTTGCAACTGGACTAACTGGACTAAGTTTGAGCCCACTGGATATTTTGCCATGTTTAAGCAGTCTGCAATGAGAACATTGTAGCAAGGTGATTACAGTAATGTTACAGAGGATTTTCTGTGCATGCAGAACATCTATCTCACCCCAAATGCCAGTACGCTGCTGGGAAATGAAACTTTCCAGGCGAGCAAGAACAGCAGTCTCCCCTCCTCGCCGTCCGGTACTCCCGTCATCCACCAAAAGAAAAGCCTGGTAGTTACTGTCCAAGCAACAGGAGTCAGTGGATGTGTAACGAGCGGGAAAACATCCCTAAAACACACGGAATTAAAAAAGAACAAGGAGTAAAATTTAGAGGGGAACACAGGTTCGAACAACACAACTGCAATAACAATAACATATGGCTTGTTTGCCCAACAATGATCAAATAAGGTCACAGCACTGGTCCTGATTTTGAAAAATTTTGAATGAAATGAGTCTTGCATAATATTACTTCTAAATCATCTTCAGTGAAATATGTGGC
The DNA here is from genome assembly GCF_902500255.1 of Thalassophryne amazonica. Lineage (NCBI taxonomy): Eukaryota > Metazoa > Chordata > Actinopteri > Batrachoidiformes > Batrachoididae > Thalassophryne > Thalassophryne amazonica. The sequence continues at coordinate 87,570,489 of NC_047118.1, forward strand.
ACCTCAGGATTCTGTTTTAGATCCCGTGATTTTCTCACTTCACGGAGTAGCAGATGGAATCTGTTAATCAGTGAAATTACCTGGTGGAGCTGGTGGTTGCAAAGAAAACCTGCACCATTTTGGCCCTTTCTGGAATTAGTTTGAGACTTGTGGTTTAAACCCTTATAATAATAATAATAATAATAATAACAACAATAATAATAATAATAATAATAAATTCTTAATTTATATAGCACCAAATCACGACTAATCGCCTCAAGGCACTTCACAAACATCATTTAAAAGCAGAATAAAATGAAACAAGATTAAAACACAATAAAAAAAAATAACCATAAAAAGGTAAAAGAAGTAAAATAAATAAAGGAATAAAAAAGACACACAATCATATAAAATACTAATGATAAAACAGGGAGAACAAATGTGTCTTCAGCCAAGCTTTAAAAGTCTCCACAGAGTCCGACTGTCGTATCTGCGCAGGCAGATCATTCCACAGAGCTGGCGCGCGGTGATAGAAAGCTCTGTAACCCACTGACTTTTTCTTCACCCTCGGGACACACAATAGTCCTGCACCCTATGAACGCAGAGCCCTAGCCGGCACATAGGACTCAACCAGGCCGGCCAGATGGGGGGGTGCCAGTCCGTGAACAATTTTATAGGCCAATAGTAATACTTTAAAATCCGATCTCAAGGAGACCAAAGCTAGTGAAGGGATGCCAGAACCGGCGTAATATGGTCAAACCTTCTGCTTCATGTCAGAAGTCTGGCAGCAGCATTTTGAACCAGTTGAAGACCCCTGATGCTGGACTGTGGTAAACCAGAAAACAAAGTATTACAGTAGTCCAATCTAGAAGAAACAAAAGCATGAATCAGTCTCAGCATCAGCCATAGACAAGATGGGACGAATCTTCGCTATATTTCTTAGATGGAAGAAAGCAGTCCTCGTAATGTCCCTAATGTGGAGGTCAAAGGACAACATAGGATAAAAAATTACCCCAAGGTTCCTCACTTTGTCAGTATGTACAGCATGTACAACACATGAACCTAGGCTAAGCGCTAGCTGATCAAACTGATGCGATGTCTTGCTGCGAGACAGTCCTGTAAAGATTTTATGTGGACAGGATTTCAAGCAGCTATCAGCATATACAACTGAGTGTCATCAGCATAGCAATGAAAAGCAACCCCAAAATGCCGCAAAATATTCCCAAGGGGTGCCATATACAGGGAAAAAAGCAGGGGGCCAAGAACGGATCCCTGCGGAACCCCGAACTTCATGCCCCTAAAATCAGAGGTAGTGTCATTGCACAAAACACAGTGGGAACAGTGTGGTTTAAACCCTTCACTGACTCACTCTGTTGTGGTCCTTTAAAGCCTTTGTTGACTCACTCTGTCGTGGCCCTTGAAAGCCTTTGTTGACTCACTCTGTCGTGGCGTGGAAACCCTTTGTTGACTCACTCTGTGGCAACCCTTTAAAGTTTTTGTTGACTCGCTCTGTCATGGCCCTTTAAAGCGTTCATTGCTTGTTCTGTCACAGTCCTTTAAAGACTCCATTAACTCGCTCTGTCACGGCTCGACTGCTTCTGTTGTAGTTCTTTAAATCCTTCATTGACAAGCTCTTTTGTGGTCCTTTAAAGCCATCAATGACTTGTTCTGTCGCGTCATTTAAAGCTTTCGCTGAGTTGCTCTGTCGCAGTCCTTTAAAGCCTTCGCTGAGTCATTCTGTCGCAGCCCTTTTAAAGCCTTCTTTGACTCGTTCTGTCACAGCCCTATAAAGCCTTCGTTGACTTGTTCTGCAACAGCCCTTTAAAGCCTACGTTGACTCACTCTGTCAAGGTCCTTTGAAGCCTTTGTTGACTCACTCTGTCGCAGCCCTTAAAAGCCTTTGTTGACTCACTCTGTTGTGGTCCTTAAAAGCCTTCATTGACTCCTGTCACGGCCCTTTAAAGCCTTCATTGACTCCTTCTGTCGCGGCCCTTTAAAGCCTTCGTTGAGTCGCACTGTCGCAGTCCTTTAAAGACTTTGCTGAGTCATTCTGTCACAGCCCCTTAAAGCCTTCATTGACTCCTTCTGTTGCGGCCTTTTAAAGCCTTCATTGACTCCTTCTGTTGCGGCCTTTTAAAGTCTTCATTGACTTTGTTCTGTTGAGGTCCTTTAAAGCCTTCATTGACTCGCTCTGTTGCGGCCCTTCTTCGTTGACTCGCTCTGCCGCTGCCCTTTAAAGCTTCATTGACTTGCACTGCCGCGGCCCTTTAAAGCCTTCGTTGACTCTCTCTGTCGCAGCCCTTTAAAGCCGTCAATGACTCATTCTGTCACAGCCCTTTAAAGCCTTCGCTGACTCACTCTGTCGCAGCCCTTTAAAGCCTTCATTGACTCATTCTGTCACAGCCATTTAAAGCCTTTATTGACACACTTTGCCGGGCCCTTTAAAGCCTTCATTGACTCTCTCTGTCGCAACACTTTAAAGCCTTTGTTGATTTGTTGACTCGCTCCATCATGGTCCATTAAAGCCTTCGTTGACTCATTCTGTCACAGCCCTTTAAAGCCTTCGTTCACTCGCTCTGTTGCTGTCCTTCTTCGTTGACTCACTCTGCTGCTACCCTTTAAAGCCTTCATTGACTCGCTCTGTCGCGGCCCTTTAAAGCCTTCGTTGACTCTCTCTGTCACAGCCCTTTAAAGCCGTCAATGACTCGTTCTGTTGCAGCCTTTTAAAACCTTCATTGACTCATTTTGTCGCACCCTTTTAAAGCATTTGCTGACTCACTTTACCGGGCCCTTTAAAGGCTTCATTGACTCTCTCTGTCGCAACCCTTTAAAGCCTTTGTTGATTTGTTGACTCACTCCATCATGGTCCTTTAAAGCCTTCGTAGACTCATTCTGTCGCAGCCCTTTTAAGTCTTCGTTGACTCGCTCTGTCGCAGCCCTTTAAAGCCTTCATTAACTCATTCTGTTGCAGCCCTTTAAAGGCTACGTTGACTCACTCTGTCACAGTCCTTTGAAGCCTTCACGGACTCACTCTGTTGCGGTCCTTTAAACCCTTTGTTGACTCACTCTGTCGCGGCACTTTAAAGACTTCGTTGACTCGCTCTGTTGCGGTCCTTTGTTGAATGCTTCTGTTGCAGTCCTTTAAAGTCTTCGTTGACTCGCTCTGTCACGGCTTGAGTGCTTCTGTTGCAGTCCTTTAAACCCTTTGTTGACTCACTCTGTCGCGGCACTTTAAAGGCTTTGTTGACACGTTCTGTTGTGGTCCTTCAAAGCCGTCAATGACTTGTTCTGTCGTGGCCTTTAAAGCCTTCACTGAGCCACTCTGTTGCAGTCCTTTAAAGCCTTCGCTGAGTCTTCTAACATGGCCCTTTAAAGCCTTCATTGACTCCTTCTGTCACTGTCTTTTAAAGCCTTCATTGACTTGTTCTGTTGCGGTCCTTTAAAGCCTTCATTGATTCACTCTGTTGTGGCCCTTGAAACCCTTTGTTGACTCACTCTGTCGCAGCCCTTTAAAGCCTTCGTTGACTGGTTCTGTCACAGCCTTTTAAAGCCTATGTTGACTCACACTGTCACGGTCCTTTGAAGCCTTTGTTGACTCTCTCTCACACGGCCCTTGAAAGCCTTTGTTGACTCTCTTTTTCGCAGCCCTTTAAAACCTTTGTTGACTCCTTCTGTCGCGGTCCTTTAAAGCCTTTGTTGACCCACTCTGTCGCGGTCCTTTAAAGCCTTTGTTGACTCACTCTGTCGTGGCCCTTTAAAGCCTTTGATGCTTGTTCTGTCATGGTCTTTTAAAGACTCCATTGACTCGCTCTGTTGCGGTCCTTTAAAGCCTTTGTTGACTCTCTCTTTCGCAGCCCTTTAAAACCTTTGTTGACTGCTTCTGTTGCAGTCCTTTAAAACTTTTGTTAACATGCTCTGTCGCGGTCCTTTAAAGGCTTCGTTGACTCGCTCTGTTGCGGTCCTTTGTTGAATGCTTCTGTTGCAGTCCTTTAAAACCTTTGTTAACATGCTCTGTCGCGGTCCTTTAAAGGCTTCGTTGACTCGCTCTGTTGCGGTCCTTTGTTGAATGCTTCTGTTGCAGTCCTTTAAAACCTTTGTTAACATGCTCTGTCGCGGTCCTTTAAAGGCTTCGTTGACTCGCTCTGTTGCAGTCCTTTGTTGAATGCTTCTGTTGCAGTCCTTTAAAACCTTTGTTAACATGCTCTGTTGCGATCCTTTAAAGGCTTCGTTGACTCGCTCTGTTGCGGTCCTTTGTTGAATGCTTCTGTTGCAGTCCTTTAAAACCTTTGTTAACATGCTCTGTCGCGGTCCTTTAAAGGCTTCGTTGACTCGCTCTGTTGCGGGTCCTTTGTTGAATGCTTCTGTTGCAGTCCTTTAAAACCTTTGTTAACATGCTCTGTCGCGGTCCTTAAAGGCTTCGTTGACTCGCTCTGTTGCAGTCCTTTGTTGAATGCTTCTGTTGCAGTCCTTTAAAACCTTTGTTAACATGCTCTGTTGCGATCCTTTAAAGGCTTCGTTGACTCGCTCTGTTGCGGTCCTTTGTTGAATGCTTCTGTTGCAGTCCTTTAACGCCTTCATTGACTCACGGCCATTTTTTGTTGACTCTCTCTGTTGCAGCCCTTTAAAGTATTCATTGACTTGCTCTGTCGCAGCCCTTTAAAGCCTTCGTTGACTCACTCTGTCACGGTCTTTTGAAGCCTTTGTTGACTCACTCTGTTGCGGCCCTTTAAAGCCTTTGTTGACTCACTCTGTTGTGGTCCTTTAAAGCCTCCATTGACTCACTCTGTCACCGTCTTTTGAAGCCTTTGTTGACTCACTCTGTCGCGGTCCTTTAAAGCCTTTGTTGACTCACTCTGTTGCGGGCCTTTAAAGCCTTTGTTGACTCACTCTGTTGTGGTCCTTTAAAGCCTCCATTGACTCCTTCTGTCGCGGTCTTTAAAAGCCTTCATTGACTTTTTCTTTTGCAGTTCCTTAAAGCCTTCACTGACTCACACTGACAGAATTTATTTATTTATTTGAATTAGATTCATTGTATATTTGAGTGCTCACGCAAAGAGATGCCAAGTACAAACACAGGTTTGTGTTGGAATAATGGAAGCCGCTGTACACTATTTGGGGAAAATATACATTTGTGAAGTGCATTAAAAAGGAAACATAATCAGTCAGTGATGACGGATGGAGATCGTGAGATCATGTGACGTCTCTGTGACTGAGTACCTGTGCATTGACAAGCTGATGCCGGTTGTGCACAATGCCCCACGGTGCCACGCCAACAGCTATCACTTTTTTCTGGGACACTGTTGATGCTGCAGCCTCATAGTCACGCACCGCTTCACCAACACAGCGGGCCACACCCTCTCTCAGACCCCCGGTCAAGATCCAAGCTCCTGACCAAGTGCAGAGAAAACAGACTGAGCTGCCAAACAAATCAACAAGTGGGGAAAAGGTTTTGCAAAATACAACACACACACACACACTTTCCATGTAATTGCATAGGAAAGTGTCCAAACTTTTGGCTGATACTGTATATGTAGTATTTTCTGTACTCTAAACGTTTGGCTGGCCCTATAACTTTTTTAAAAAATCACATGTATTAAAAGATTGCATTATCATCTATGGCCACAAGATGGCACCATCTACACACGTAACAAGCTGCGCCTTTATCCTGATCTGAACCAGGTACTGTCTGATCTACACTCTGAAGCAGCAGGCGGTGGTAACGCACCATTAACCTGAATACCAACTTCTGTACAACAAGAGGTAGAAAAAGAAGAAGTTGATGTAAATGTGGAGGATGTGCTGGGTCTTAGAGAATCAATGAAAATAATAAATCATGCTCTCAAACTGAATAAAGACAGGGAATAACTTTCATATGGGGTGGCATGGTGGTTTAGTGGTTAGCGCTGCTGACTTACAGTAAAAAGGTAGTGCCACCTCGTCTTCTCATCTCGTCCTTAAGTTCTTTGTGTTGTGTATAATATTATGTAGCTCGTTATCTTCTGCTTGCTAATTTGGCATTTGCATTATAAATAAATAAATGTCCAGATTAAATTAATTTCACTTAATGCATGAAGAGGTTCACAGCACATAAAAAAATGCTATTCGTGTGTGTGTGTGTGTGTGTGTGTGTGTGTGTGTGTTTCTGTACCTGTCCTCTGTGCTGCCCTCACCAGCCCGTTTCTTAGAACATCTTTGACCCAGGTTTTGATCTTGTCGCTGCCTTCGCCCCCCACCACAGATACCACCATGTTTGGCGGTGGCAGTCCCCAGTGTGAGGTCATCAGGGTGTAGATGATCTGAGGTGGGGTATCACTCGACAGCCGCACAAACTGGATGCAGCAGAGAGTGGCACAGTGTCAGTGACAAATAACCACAACATCATGCTCAAGCTGCCATCATCACAAAATACACTCAACCAAAATATTAATTCAACACAAATTCTATTTTCATTCATGATGTGCACACAAAAGTCTTATTTATTTATCTATTTTCACATTTGTTAAGAAGAGAAGAAGAGGGGCCTTTTTGTTGCCCTGCAAGTTGCCGAAGAAGCCTGTTCTGCAATGGTAAGATCTCGCACACACACACACACACACACACACTGCCACCACTCTGCAAATTCAAATTATTATAATTTTAAAGTAGTCGTGCATGCAAATTATTATTTAAAATCTTTACTACCGTGACTTCTAAAGAAGTGTGTGTGTGTGTGTGTGTGTGTGTGTGTGTGTGTGTGTGTGTGTGTGTGTGTGTGTGTGTGTGTGGTGTGTGTGTGTGTGTTGTGTGTGTGTGTGTGTGTGATAATTCAATAATAGCTGGATGGATTTCCTTCAAACCTGGTGGGAACATGAACAGATATCTAGGGTTGATTAGATTTTGGAGTAGGTTGGTCAAAGGTCTGCAAAAGATCTATTCAGTGTCTCTCAACAACCACAAAGCACACTGAATTCATCCTAATTGTGCTTGTGCAAAGAGGAAGATGTCCTGCTTTACTTTTTAAACTATCTTAAGCAACCAAGAGAGTTAAAATGCTGAACAAAATATCAATGGAATTAATATCTAATGACAGGGCAGCTGTCCCTCCTAATGATGGGACGGATGCCTCTCCTGATGACTCCCCTGACAACTCTCCTGATGATGTGAATGACTCATTACCATGAACAAAAGACTGAAACTGCTTTGATCTGAGTACCCCATTGTTAAAAGGGGGTAGGGGAGTACTCAGGTACTCAGCCAGTGCATTGTGATGCAGGAATGGCTGCGTATGTTGTGCGCAGGGGGGGAAGCTCTGGCCCACCCCTCCTTCTTCTGTGTATCTGTGGCAGACTCATCCATTACCCAGGCCGAAAGTCACCGATGGTGGTTATGAAAGCTCCTCTGTGGGCAAGGCTCCTGGGTGATGAAATACGTCCTAGAGTACCTTAAGTCTCTGAATGTTGTGGGACTGTCTTGGCTGACACGCCTCTGCAACATCGCGTGGCGCTAGCAGACCGTGCCTCTGGATGGCAGACCGGGGTGGTGGTCCCTCTGTTTAAGAAGGGGGACCGGAGAGTGTGTTCCAACTATAGGGGGATCACACTCCTCAGCCTCCCCGGTAAGGTCTATTCCAGAGTACTGGAGAGGAGAATTCGACCAATGGTCAAACCTCAGATTCAGGAGAAGCAGTGTGGTTTTCGTCCTGGTCGCGGCACACTGGACCAACTCTACATGCTCCATCGGGTGCTCGAGGGTTCATGGGAGTTCGCCCAACCAGTCCACATGTGTTTTGTGGATCTGGGAGAAGGCGTTCCGACCATGTCCCTAGGGGGCACCAGGTGGGGGGGGGGGGGTGCTCCGGGAGTATGGGGTCCGGGGTCCTTTGCTAAGGGCTATCCGGTCCCTGTACGACCGCAGCAGGAGCTTGGTTCGCATTCCCGGTAGTAAGTCAAACCTGTTTCCAGTGCACGTTGGCCTCCGCCAGGGCTGCCCTTTGTCACCAGTCCTGTTCATTATTTTTATGGACAGAATTTCTAGGCACAGCCAGGGTGTAGAGGGGGTCTGGTTTGGAAACCACAGAATCTCATCTCTGCTGTTTGCGGACGATGTGGTTCTGGTTGGCTTCATCAAATCAGGACCTTCAGCGTGCACTGGGGCGGTTTGCAGCCAAGTGTGAAGTGTCCGGGATGAAAATCAGCACTTCCAAATCCGAGGCCATGGTTCTCGACCGGAAAAAGGTGCTTTGCCCTTTTCAGGTCGGTGGAGTGTCCTTGCCTCAAATGGAGGAGTTTAAGTATCTCAGGGTCTTGTTCATGAGTGAGGGAAGGATGGAGCGTGAGATCGATAGACGGATCGGTGCAGCATCTGCAGTATGCCGGTTCGCTGTATCGGACCATCGTGGTGAAGAGAGAGCTGAGTAGGGGGGCAAAGCTCTCGATTTACCGATCAATATGTTCCGATCCTCACCTATGGTCATGAGATTTGGTTCATGGCCGAAAGAACGAGATCGTGAGTACAAGCGCTGAGATGAGTTTTCCTCCGCAGGGTGGCTGGGCACTCCTTAGAGATAGGGTGAGGAGCTTGGTCACTCAGGAGGAACTCGGAGTCGAGCCGCTGCTCCTCCACGTCGAAAGGAGTCAGTTGAGGTGGCTCGGGAATCTTTTCCGGATGCCCCCTGGACGCCTCGATGGAGAGGTGTTCCGGGCACGTCCCACTGGGAGGAGGCCCAGGACACGCTGGAGGGACTACATCTCTCGGCTGGCTTGGGAACGCCTTGGGGTCCCCCAAGCTGGGGGAGGTGTTTGTGGATCGGGAGGTCTGGGCGGCTTTGCTTGAGCTGCTGCCCCCGCGACTCGACTCCGGATAAAGCGGAAGAAAATGGATGGATGGATGAATAAAGAAACACTTGACCCATACACACACCTCTTGAAGAAATGATGATACAGGACAGTTTGAGAAGAGCTATCATATCAGAATTTTACAACTTATCATGTGATGGTGCTCATACTACATCTATAAATGCACGCCTTAAACTACTACAGTACAAATGGATAATGCACACTTATTTAACTCCAGTAGATTTAAATGGATACAATAAAAATATACTGGACATCTGGACAAAATGTATGGAAGCTTGAGGCACTCTTTTGGGAATGTAGGAAAATAAAAACTGTTTTGGGAAGAAGTAAGAATTATAATTGAGAAGATAATTTCAAAACAAATTGTACTTGATCCAAAGTTTTCTCTGTTAGGCATATATCCTGAAACACAGAATTACAGTAAGAATGACAGAGTATTCATAAACCTGAGCTTCCTATACGCTAAAAAATGTATTGCAATGTTATGGAAAAACAATAATAGACCAAGTTCCGTTCAATGGATGAAGCAGATCTTATAAAACCTTTCACTGGAAAGGATAACTTACATATTAAGGGTAAACCACAAACTTTTTATTAATTAATAATATTTTTTTGTTCTTTACATCTTTATGCCATGCACTTGCATACGTCGAGTTGTGCAGATTACCATTTCTTCAAAAAGGAGAAGCATTTTTGTTTGTTTGCTTGTTTGATTGTTTTATACCTCTATGTCATAAATGCAGCAATCTGATGTTTTGTTATATATGTTATGTGAATGTAAAATGCTGTATTTCATGGTGCTAAAACGCTAATAACAATATTGTGGAAAAATAGAAAGAAATGTTTCTATACCCTTCCTAGATTTCTGCCCAGAGACAATCCTCTCTTGGAGGTCCACAGACAATTAATTTGCCTTCATGCTTGATTTGTGCTCTGACTATCAACTGTGGGACCTTCTATGTAGACAGGGTGTGCCTTTCCAACTCATGTCCAATCAACTGAATTTACCCCAGGTGGACTCCAATTAACCTGCAGAAACATCTCAAGGATCAGTGGAAACAGGAGACATCTGAGCTCAATTTTAAACTTCATGGCGAAGGCTGTGAATACTTAAGTACATTAGTTTTTCATTATTTTTAATAAATTTACAAAAAAAAAAAACAACTTTTTTTTACTTTTCACATTTTACAGTGTATTTCATCAGTGCGTTTTATGTCTTTACACCCAAGGTAGAATTACATAGGATTGTTGACATTGAGATACTGCCTATTACCATCTCTGATCATGCACCTGTTGCACTAAAATAGTATACAGACAAAGACCAATATTCACCAATGGAGACTTCATGCATCCCTCTGTATCAATAAAAAAAAAAAAAAAAATCACCTCTTTCATCACAGCAGAGCTCAAGAGCTATCAGGATATCAATGCCTCACCTAAAATAATGCCCCTTATACTATTCTGCACTGTCTCAGCCTGATCCCATCAGATCTCAGAAGCTAAACAGTGTGGGACCTGGTTAGTACTTGCATGGAGACCCTTTTTGAACACCAGGGGGCTGTGTTGTGTTTTCTCAAGGTTCAAACAAGAGTTGCGTCAGGAAGGGCATCCGGCGTAAAACTTGTCCTAAATACCAATGCAGATTTGGCTGTATCCACTGTGGTGTCCCCAAACAAAATGGGAGCAGCTGAAAGGACAACAACAGCAACAACATACTATGGAACTATGCAAAGGCATACATTAGGGGCTGTATAATTAATTTTATCTCGGCTGGAAAAAAAAGGAGAGGGATGCTAAGCAGCAACAGCTACAGGATAAAATAAAAGAATAAAAGCTTTAGATAGATACAGTGAGGCAAATAAGTATTTGATCCACTGTCGATTTTGCAAATTTTCCCACCTACAAAGAATGTAGAGGTCTGTAAATTTTATCATAGATACATTTCAACTGTCAGAGAGAATCTAAAAAAAGAAAAATCAGAAAATCACACTGTATGATTTTTTTAAATAATGAATTTGCATTTTACTGCATGAAATAAGTATTTGATCACCTACCAACCAGCAAAAATTCTGTCTCTCACAGACCTGTTAGTTGTCTTTAAGAAGTCCTCCTGTTCTGCAATCTTTACCTGTATTAATTGCACCTGTTTGAACTTGTTACCTGCATAAAAGACACCTGTCCACACACTCAATCAATCACACTCCAACCTGTCCACCATAGCCAAGACCAAAGAGCTGTCTAAGGACACCAGGGACAAAACTGTAGACCTGCACAAGGCTGGGATGGACTACAGGACAACAGGCAAGCAGCTTTAATGTGGCTGGGGGGAAGTTCTCCTATGTTTCCTGTAGCAGGAAAGGGAAAGTTCTCCTACAGTCTACACCAGAGAGCCTTCGTGCGCTGCCTCACGGAAATAGCACATTATGAGAAATGAAAAGAAAAAACTACTGTGTGAATTGTAAACAGTGGATGATTCTCTTTTCTTGCTGACAATAACAGTCCCGGATGTCATCATGACTGACATCTTTAAATGGCTTTGACAGAGGTTGATGAATAAATTGTGGACATGCTGCTTCCAAATCAGAACCAGCGCATCCACAATCAATCTCTACAAATGATCATTTCATTTTTCCCATTACACACCCTTAGAAATGGCATCATTTTTACAGGCACGCTGTTATAACGCTAGCGAGATGTGCGTATATATAGTTGTATGCAAAAGTTTGGGCACCCCTGATAATTTTCATGATTTTCCTTTATAAATCAATGAATGTCTGGATCAGAAATCTCAGTTAAATATATCATATAGCAGACAAACATACTGATATTTGAGAAGTGAAATGAAGTTTCTAGTACTTACAGAAAGTGTGCAAAATTAGGAAGGTGCATAAATTTGGGCACTCTTGTCATTTTATTGATTTGAATACATTTAGCACTAATTATTGCAACACAAAATTGGTTTGGTAAGCTCATTGACCCTTGATCTCCTTACACAGGTGAATCCAATCATGAGAAAGGATATTTAAGGTGGCCATTTGCAAATGTTTCCCCTCTTTGCATCTCTCCTAATGGAGTGGCAACATGGGAGCCTCTAAACAACTCTCAAATGACCTGAAAACAAAGATTGCTCAACATCATGCTTTAGGGGAAGGATACAAAAAGCTATCTCAGAGATTTCAGCTGTCAGTTTCCACTGTGAGGAACATAGTGAGGAAATGGAAGACCACAGGCACAGTACTAGTTAAGGCCTGAAGTGGCAGGCCAAGAAAAACCTCAGATAAGCTGAAGCGAAGGATAGTGAGAACAGTCATAGTCAACCCACAGACCTGCTCCAAAGACCTACAACATGATTTTGCTGCAGACAGTGTCTCTGTGCATCATTCAACTATACAGCACACTTTGCACAAAGAGATGCTGTATGATGCTGTAATGCAGAGGAAGCCTTTTCTGCGTACACGCCACAAACAGAGTTGCTTGAGGTATGCTAAAGCACATTTGGACAAGCCAGCTTCATTTTGGAAAAAGGTGCTGTGGACCATTGAAACTACAATTGAGTTATTTGGACATAACACGGGGCGGTATGCATGGCAGAAAAAGAACACAGCATTCCAAGAAAAACATTTGCTACCCTGTTGGGGTGCCCAAATGTATACACCTGACTAATTTTGTTTAAAGAATTATTGTGGATATATATATGTGGATAAAAACTTACATGCAAAACAGATTGACAACATGACATTGGCTATTGATGATATTATGGAGTGTATAACAATTGAATTGATAATGGAAAACAGAAAAAATATATTGATTACGTGTGTTTACAGATCTCCTGGATCAAGTACTGAAATGTTTACGGAACTAATGCATAACTTGTATACGAAAATGGAACATAAAGATGTTTTTATATGTGGGGATTTTAACATAGATTTATTAAAAATGAGTACACATAAGCCTACGGAAAATTTTATAGATACTATGTATAGCTTGTCATTCCATCCAAAAATAACTAAACCAACCAGAATCACTGCACAGAGTTCATCACTAATTGATAATATTTTCACTAACATATTAAACAATGACATTTCCAGTGGCATATTAATAAACGATATAAGTGACCATTTACCAGTATTTTTAAAATAAGTTATAACTATAGGAAATCCAAGAAAAATATTAAGATTACTAATTTCATAAGAGTAAAAACAAATGAGTCAATAATGATATTCAAACAAAGTCTATTAAAACAAGACTGGAAAGTAATATTAGATTAAACTGAGGTTAACTCAGTTTATAACACTTTTTTGAATAAATTTTTGACTCTCTATGATCAATGTTGCCCTGTGAAATCAATCCAAATCAAACAACAAGCTAAAACCAACCCATGGATGACAAGCAGTTTAATTAATGCCTGTAAAAAGAAAAACTGGCTATACAGGGTATTTATTAAAGAACGAACAATCGAAACAGAAAATAAATATAAAATATATAAAAATAAGTTGACATGTGTATTAAGAAATTGTAAAAAGATGTATTATAAAACACAACTAGAACAAAACAAGGGAAATATTAAAGAACTCTGGAATGTAATAAATAGTGTCATCGGGAAAAAGGAGAACCGTAGTACCTTGCCAGACTATTTCATTGACAGTGATAAAAAGATCTATAACAACGAAGAGCTAGTAAATGCATTTAATCATTATTTTGTCAATATAGGGCCAGAATTGGCAGCTGAAATAAAAATGCCATATTCAGCCTCAGAAATAGGTACTGAACAAGTAAACTCAAATTCATTCTTTCTATCAGCAACAGACGAAATGGAAATAATAAACACTGTTAATGAATTGAAGGCAAAAAAAATCAGTAGATTGCAATAAGTTGGACACTACAATAATTAAACAAGTCATTAATGAAATTGCAAAACCTCTAAGTCATATCTATAACTTATCTTTTATTAATGGAGAGTTTCCAAGTCAAATGAAGATTGCCAAAATTACACCTATATATAAAAGTGGAGATAAGTATCTATTCTCAATTATAGACCTATATCTGTTATCTCAATTCTCAAAAATTTTAGAAACAACTATATACAGTAACGGGTTAGATAAAGATATGGAAAGTTCAAGATATTAAACGATAACCAGTATGGTTTCAGAAAAAATAGATCAACACTTTAGCTTTAATTGATTTAGTGGAAGAAATAACAAATAATATTGATAAAAAGTAACATACAATGGCGATCTTCATTGACTTAAAAAGGCGTTGATACTATTAACCACAATATATTATTACGTAAATTGGAAAAAATTGGCATAAGGGGTATTGCACTAAATTGGCTCCAATCTTATTTAAACAACAGGCAACAATATGTACAAATAGGAGAATATAAATCTTTGTTTAAACAGATACATTGTGGAGTTCCACAACGGTCCGTTTTAGGACCTAAACTTTTTTAAATTTATATTAATGACTTGCAATTCATCTCTGAAAAACTGAAATTTATCCTCTTTGCTGATGACACAACGATAGTATGTTCTGGGGAAAACCTGGAACAACTTGTGATCGAAATGCAAATAGAAATTATTAAATTAAAAAATTGGTTTGATAGTAATAAATTGTCACTTAAGACAAAATTAATGCTCTTTGGAAACCGAGAAATGAAAACAAAAGTAAATCTTAAAATTGACATGGTTCCTATTGAAAGGGTTAACCAACATAGATTTTTAGGAATAATAATCGATCACAGGATGTGCTGGAAACCCCCACATTGCTAGCATACAATCCAAAATGGCCAGAAGTATTTCCATAATGGGGAAAGCCAAACATTTCTTAGATCAGGAGTCCTTATATATTATTTATTGCACATTAATATTACCATATATTAGTTATGGCATTGAGGTATGGGGTAATACATATAAAAGTAATGTAGACACACTTTTTAAGTTGCAGAAAAGGGCAATAACAATCATCCATAATGTAGGCTTCAGAGATCATACGAGTACACTGTTTTTACAATCCAAAATACTAAAATTTAGAGCTCTTGCAGAATTTAAAACTTTACAAATTATTTTAAAGTGAAACAAAATCTATCAGCTAACCTCCAAAAATTGTTTAGTGAAAGAGAGGGAGATTACAATCTAAGAAGGAAATATAATTTTAAAAAACCGTGTGCTCGTACAACAATGAAACAAATGTGCCTTACGAGACATGGGGTGGATTTATGGAATAACCTAACTGAGGACATCAAAGTATGTACTACAGTACATCAATTCAAAAGAAATTTAAAACTCAAAATATTAAAAAATATGAAACTGAATAACATAATTCTTAGTATACATACAGGTGTGCATGTTTGTGGATCTAAACTGTTATATTATTTGGTCATGACGAATGTATGGGAAATATGAATGCACACGAGTTGCCCATGATACGTGTGTCGGAAAAAAAAAAAATTAATTATTATATCATCAGGTTTAATCAAATATAGGTACATGTGCGTGCAATATAACACTTTTAACCCACATACATGCACCCATGGGCACCCAAGCCCATGGGTGCATGTATGTGGGTTAAAAGTGTTATATTGTCAAATCTCATTGAATCTAGTGTGTGTATTGGTGTATGCAAGGGTATTTGTCTATAGAGGTAGTGTATTTATGTAAATACATGTTTATGTATAATGCAAGGTGTGTGTTTATATAGGTATATATGATCTCAAATTTTTTTATTTATTCTTGTTTGCGTAGTCGAAAATAAAACGTGAAAGGGGGTAGAAAATATAAGTTTTACTTCATTCTACTCCCTTTGAGTAATGTATGGATTTTCAAAGATGAATGTGCGCAATGTATAAATGTTTTTAACTTGCTCAATAAAGTATTCATCATCTTCATCATCAACAGTAGGGAATCAATCCCATGACCTTCTTGCTGTGAGACAACAGTGCTAACAACTGGCCATCATGCCACTCAAACTTCACTAACCAAAGATACTATGAATATGGTGACAGGGCAAGTAGATTATTGGCATTTAGACTGAGGAAACAGCAATCATCCAATATACAGAGAATAAAATCACATGGTACCCACATCACAAAACCAGATGAAATAGCTGAATCCTTTGTGGAGTTTTACAAATCCTTATCTAAGAATAAAGATACGTGCACTGATGATGCAAAAATCATGGAGTTTTTAAACCAAACAAAATTGACAGAACTACCAAAACCAACATCTTAGAAGTTAGAAGAGCCTATTGAGGAATAGGAGATTAAGCAAGGGATTTCAACACTCAAAAATAACAAAAGCCCTGGGCCACACAGATATGTTAATGAGTTTTATCAAACTTTTAAAGACTTGCTGTCTCCCTTATTGTTAAAAGCATATCATCATGCACTAGAATCTAAAACTATGGCACCATCCTGGACCGAAGCAAGTAGTCATACATACAGATGGTAAAGACCCCACTGAATGCCAGTCCAAAAGCTCAATATTATTACTGAACCTAGATCTGTGTACACTCACAGCAATTTTAGCCAGACAAATTAATCAGGTAATCACCCAAATGATTCATCCTGATCAGACTGGTTTTATCGCTGAGAGACACTATAGAGACAATTTAAAGCACCTATAGAGAGTTCTCGTGTGATGCATCGGTCACGTGATTTTTGCGCCCAGCAGCAATTCTGGATTACGATGCAGTGGTCACTGTGATACAATATGTGCATTTGGCGAACAATTGTAAAGGCTTTTTTCTTCATGTTTACTGGAGCGCAGATGCTTCAACAATGGTCAACTTTTGTACTATTGTCTGTAGTTCAAACAGAGGTGATAAAAAATGAGGCAGGTCGGTCATTTTACAGGCTACCAGCAGTTATTGTGCATCAAGGAGTGGAGTGTTACGAGCGTTCTAAGTGACACAGAGACACTTGGCTCAGCATTTGTGAACAAAGTATTTGACACTAAATTTCGCTACTTTGTTCTTGTCCTATCCTTATGAAACTGATATGTTAGAAGTGCATTAGAATCTTCTATCTTCATTTCTAATTTGGAGCAATTTCGTTCATCAACGGCGAAACGACGGCTAACAGAATTCATTATTTTTCAGTTAGTTTTCGGCAAAATGCCAGAAAAAAGTTTAGGGTCAGCAGCAAATATTAGGGTCGGTCGGGTTAGGGGAACAAATTTTTTTTTCTTGGCCTTAGGCTAAGAAAGTTACTGACGGAGTGCGGCACTGCCCCATGTGCTGCAGAATGATGAAAACCAAAAGATGAATGGATTTGATTATGTGTGTTTTTTCAAACTTACCTTTCCAGTTACAAATGCCACATCATTCCGGTAAGCAACCCCAACATCACAGACCCAACCAGAAGTAAGCTGGTTGTGAGCCTCCAATTCATTTCCTCCATGGTGTACAATGGCGAACGGGAAAACACCAAAAAGTTCACAATGCGGTGGTGTGAAACTGCCGGCCAGTTCATTACACATCAGCACTAAATTCACTATCTGGTATAAGATACGGATCCACTGAATAAACTGATACACATCTATCACAATAAACATCTTTATCTGGAGGGTTTAAAGCCTTGTAATATCCTTTCATTCTCTCCATTTTCTTTCACACGCCAGCCGCGTCCTAATCCAAGATGGACACGGTAACTGTCCCACAGTAAATCAGTCACGTGATTGCAAAGCCTCTATTAGACATAATATCCCATCAAAAAGGACAGAAATCAGAATGAAGGATTACATCCCTAGATGCCCAAAAGGCATTTGGCTGGGTTTCATGGCAATATTTGTTTCACAAATTAGAACAATTTAAAGTTAGTCCTAATCTTATAAATTGGATACAACATTCTCATCCCCTCAGGTGGCTACAAAAGTCAAAGGGTATAGATTCGAGAGATACACTTTGGAACGGAGCTGCAGACAAGACTGCTTATCACCCAGGCTGTTCACCACTGGCAATGAACTACTGGCCCAGCTCATTAAAGACAATGATAATATAAAAGTAATTGTCATAAATAAAGAAGAGCATAAAATATCATTATATGCTGATGATCTGTTGCTATATCTGACAGAACCAACACCAACAATACCACACCTGAAAAAGATTCATTTCTCAGTATGGGTATTATTCAGAACATTAAGAAAACATGGGGAAAAAACAGGCTGTGGATATTAGTGTTGGGACGACCAATGAAAATCATGAGTCAACTAGTTAAGTACCATTTGTCATCAACTAGTTGGCTAGTAGGCAGCTAAATTTGACATTGAATGAATTAAGCCAATTTTGAATCTTCATGGTGAAACTCAAATGTGATATTTATTTTAACAAATATAAGCAAAAAAATCACAAACACAAAAGAACAGTATTAGCATGAAGACAATACCTGCATTCATTTACTAGGCCTAGATGACCCGTTTGAGCTGAGTGACTCACCTTCCAAGGTTCATACACTATCTTCACTGAGTGAAGGCAGTGGTGCCAGCTCCAGCAGGTCTATTCTTTTAAGGGTTAAATGAACTGAATAAATGGCTTTTGACTAGTCGACTAATAAAAAATAGCCGACTAGTTGGATGTTAGTTAGTTGTAGTTGACTATTATGACTAGTTGTCCCATCCCTAGTGGACATCAGTTGCAGGATTCCAGAGAGCATAAAACTCCAGAGTGGATTTAAATATGTATTAAATATCTTGGCATATATATTTCCCCATCTCCACATAATCCATCTCCAAAGAAGCGAACAGTGATAAGATGATTGGGTGCATTACTAATGACTTGGACTGATGGTCTGTGCTCCCTCCCTCTCTCCCTCTGGTGGGCTTAAGCTTCCAAACTTGAAATTTTATTTCTGGGCTGCACAATTAAGGCCACGAATAGTGTGGATCCAGAACGGCACATACACTCAATGGCTTAATAGTGCATAAAGTATGTACCCAGAGCCCATGCAAATACTAGACCCTTTTCAGACACACCGATCAACGAACTGGCAGACTGCACTAAGAAATCTGGAAAAAGATAATTGCACCAAAGTTAACTGCATCACAAAGAAGTATTGGATTTATGAAGACATTCATACCTAACAACTTAGTGCCTTAAGACATGTGAACAGTTGAAAAATGACTTCTGAGGACAGATTACTTTAGATATTTACAGTTAAGAACTTTTCCGACAGCACACAAGGCAAAGACAAGACAAAACTCACAAAACATACGTCCATAGAAAAATTTCTAATAGAAGTACAAATGGAGAATAGAGAAAATAATGAGAAAATTCTATCATCTGTTATTAGCCATGAATCTGCATAACTCCCAACAGATGAGGAGGTGGAGAAGAGCAAGATCATATGACAGGATACTTGGAGCCAGGTGTGCACTGAGGCACAGCTGGAGGGAATTTAAATGGAAAATACTCACTAGAGTTTTTAGGACATCAGGATAGCAGCCAAGATGAGCTGGGCTCATTCCAGCTCCTGTTGGAAGAACTGCGGAGTCCTTATTGCTAATCACATATTCTGGTCCTGTCCTATGCTAAGTGTTTACTGGAGAGAGGTATCTGACGCCTTCTAAGTGGTTTTCCAACACAATACCCCACAGGAGCCTACAAGCGGCATTACTGGGCCAATTCCTGGAGGATTGGAGAAGAGGGCCGCAAAATATCCACTGAATATTTTATTCACAGCTGCATTAAAATGTGTAACTGTTATATGGCTGAGGTCAGATTCACCAGCTCATAATATATGGAACCAAAAAGTATGGGATCTCTATCAAATGGAGCAAATTAAGGCTCCAAAAGTCCATTTTGTTGGGTGATGGCGCCCCCTTATGGCTGTGTTGATGCAATGAGACGGTCACTGTCTAACCCTTACTTTCTGCAAAAAAAAATCAGCCTTTTTCTGTGATGCATACTGCATCATTTTGTGCCTTTTTGTTTTGTTCCTTTTTATTAAGTTTTTGCCGATTGCTTACACACATTTAGCCACATTTGTCTCGCTGTGTCAAAACTCTACACACAAGTAAGATAAGACACACTTTTTGTAAAAGCCCTCACAACTCTGTCAAAAAGAAACCCTGCAATCAAAACCCAACACTCTCTTCCTAAAATGTCATTCTAGCAAAAAAAAAAAAAAAAAAGATTCACACATGCACCATTTTGAAACACTTTCAAATCAACAGCAACACTGATGTGTTTTACACAAATCACTGAAGTCACTTTTTTTCTCAAACAAGAGCTGAAAGCTACAGGAGTTAGCAACAAAAGTGTTATTTCCTTGTATTTGTTTTTGTTTCTTTTCTTTCTTTATTGCTTTTATTTTACAAAGAAATATAAATTTCTTTGTAAAAAAGACAGAGTCCTGGACAGTTCAAATTCAAAACAATGAAAATAAGTGTTTACTGTGCAGACGGCACCTTTTCTAGAGTGCAGCTTCCCTCAGTGTGACACCGCGGTTCATCACACAGTCCACTGACACACACACTGTGTGTGTGTGTCGGTGTCTGTGTGTGTGTTATCTTATCTGATGGATGAGTATAATCACCCATCATGTTCTCTGGCCGTTACCTTTGAACACCACAGGTTGACTAAACCACTCAAAATTGAATGTCAGTGGTGATCATCAGTTTGACATTTTCAAGGGCACAGTGTGGAGAACATCATGAGGCCTTGAGACAGTCAGCTGTAAAACACAATATTTATGTGTTTTAAGTTGTAAATCGGTCAGTTTTGATCTAAACACAACAGGAAAGTATTTTTTTGTATTCAAGTTTTCATTTATTTTTTTCATTTTTAACATTTAAGCATAACAGACAGCAACCCAAATTATACATTTCCTACTGGGCCCAAGGGAATTAAACAAAAATAAAATAAAAAGTAATAATAATAATAAATAAAATTTAAAAAAATCTATATAAAATAAAGTTTATGCCATAAGTGTACCATAATCATACAAAGTCCCCCCAGTAGTACTGAGAAAGAGGTACTGCAGACAAAATTGACACAACATTGAACAATTCGTGTCCCTTTCATAAAATAAACAATAAACTGCAAAATATAAATATATATATTTATAATAGTTACTGCCTAATAATTCAATTTGATACAATAGAATTTAGTATTGCCTATACTGATTTTATACAAAATTACCACTACTCAAAAAGGAAAAAGTTTTGCCTCAAGTATCTCCTCCCAAACCAACCCCACTATTTAATACCTTGCCAGTAACTTCTCATATGAAACTACCTTCATTGTGGTATCCATCCATCTATCAAAAGTTGGAGGAGAGGGATCCTTCAACACCGTTAAAATTACCCGTGCTGCTGTCATGACTCCTGTCTTCAAGACCACATATTCATATTTTGTAATTCCTGGAATTAATGACTGATCTCCTAGTAAACATAATCTTGGTGACCTGGGTATTGTTTTGCCAATCCACCTTTCCAAACATTCTAAAACCTTTTCCCAAAAGGGGTAAACTTTTCCACATTCCCAAATCATATGCAAGAACGTTCCAGGGGCTAAGTGACACGTCCAGCATTTGTCATTCACCATAATCCCCATTCTTTTGAGTTTAGATGGTGTGTAGTACCATCTGTCCAAAAGTTTATATTGAGTAAACTGCCCTCTAACCTCCTTTATATATTTACAAGAATGCAAAAGTATCCTATCCCATTCTTCTTTATTTATATTACAACCCAGGTCCCTTTGCCAAACAACTCTCAAATTATCACATGTCCTTTTTTTTTTGAATGATTCCCTCAAAAGACATTATCACACCATGTTCATGAAGTTGACCAACTTAGTTCACAAGAATTTTAACGAAAAGGGAAGCCACAACAAAAGAAAGAGAAATCTATTACCATGGATAAATGATGAATGTAAGAAATAGATGAGAGACAGAGATGAGCAACTAAAAAAATATATTAAATCCCATCTCATCACAGACAGGAATAAATTTACCTCACTAAGAAATAAGGTTACTCAAATTATGCGAAATGTTAAAGCAATTTTTTATGAATATCATTTCTGAAGCAAATGGAAATTCCAAAAAGATCTGGCAAAGTTTAAATAAATTAACGGGGAAGGATAAAAAAAAAAAGCAAAACAAGGAATTGAGCTAAAATGAACAATATTGCTGTGACTGATGCAGATCTATTGACAAATGAATTTATCAATTATTTCCTCAATTCTGTGAGGGAAATAAGTGAATTATTTCCATCTCCTGATCTCAAACCAAGGTCTATTGATCTCACACAGCCTGTTTTTAATTTACGTGAAATAACAGGGCTGGAAGTGTCCAAAATTATTGGTTCACTAAAAAATTCGAAGGCTAAAGACATTCATGGACTAGATACTCATCTAGTTAAAGAGTCCCTTGTTGCACCAATAACACACATGGTTAATTTATCACTTAGACAGTTGTCTCATCGTCCTGGAAACTGGCCACAGTCACCCCAATTTTCAAATATATCCAATTATCGACCAATCTGTATACTTCCAGTCATTTCCAAGGTTGTTGAGAGATGGGTAGCAAATATTATAAATGAACATTTAAATTATAGTCCCTTTAATCTACATGCTATACAATTTGGGTTCAGAGCAAACCACTCCACTGAATCAGCAAACAGCTTCTTTATAGAAAAGATGAAAAGTAAATTGGATATATATCCTTGTGTTGGTGCAGTGTTCCTTGCCCTTAAAAAGGCTTCTGACACTGTTAACCATAAAATTCTTCTAACAAAATTAACAGACTTCAATTTTTCACCAGAGGCAATTCAGTGGCTTAAATCATATTTATCCTCAAGAAAACAATGTGTACAAATTGACAGTGTAAAATCATCGGTCCTGGATGTCTCTGTTGGTGTGCCGCAAGGATCAATACTTGGTCCCCTGTTATTCTCCCTGTACATAAATGATCTTCCCAAAATATGTAATAACGTGAATTTCCAAATGTATGCAGATGATGCTGTAATTTATACTCATGCAAGGAGCGTTAAAGAGGCAGCTTCTATTCTGACCTCAGCCATGGAGCAAGTAAATGACTGGGTTTTGAAATCATGTTCAGTTCCAAAAAAATGGTCTGTTTGATGTTCTCAAAGCAATCAAAAGAAATAAAAAGTTCCGGAGTATTCTTGAGAGGAGAAGAATTACAACTTGTCACAGAATTCAAGTACCTCGGCGTGATACTTGATTCCACTTTGTCCTTCAAAATCGTATTAAAAAACTTGCCAATACTGTCAAATTTAACCTTAAAAATTTTAAACAAATCAGGTCTTTTCTAACACTTGGTGCTGCCAGAATGTTTCTCCACTCAGTGATTTTATCTCATATTGAATATTGCATCACAAGTTGGTCTCTCACCACAGTTACCAATTTGAAATTAATTGAATCTCTGTACAAAAAATCGTTTTTGACCGAAAACCTAATTCTTTTCATGTATGTAATATTTTAAACAAGTACAATCTTTTCAATTTTGAAAATTTGATAAATTTTAAGTATGTATGTTTCATTTATAAAGTACTACATGGACTAGCCCCACCTCCAATGTGTACCTTGTTTAAACCTAAGATTTCAAGTGGCCTGAGAACCAGAGCCTCCTCCAGAGGAGACTGTGAGGTCCCCCACAGGAGAACAACTTTTTCGACAGAACACTTTCTCTGTGAGGGCCACTAACATCTGGAACAGTCTTCCTCTACACATACGGGAGAGCCCTACATTGATCAGGTTTAGAGCTCAACTCAAACTATGGCTGAAAACAAACCAATCATGTGACCACTAGACTTTTAACATTCCCTTGTGTTGTTTATTTTGTATATTATATTTTCTTTCTTATGTATTTGCCTGCCTAGGGACTACGGATTAAAACTAGCTTTGTAGCTATAATCCGGCATATTTACATTTGTTTTTATACTGATGTTCATTAATGTGCATTGTCCCTATTCAAATAAATAAATAAATAAATAAATAAATAAAATAAATAAAATAGTAATTCCCTTTTCAATCCATTCTTTCCAACTGACAGTTTTTTTCCAATTCGTATAGCAGTTCCACAAAGATGCATAATTGTTGTGTGGGCCGCCAGAAGAGGAGGTACTGCTGGCCCACCACCAGAGGGCGCCCTGCCTGAAGTGCAGGCTTCAGGCACGAGAGGGCGCTGCCGCCACGGACACAGCTGGGGGTGACAGCTGTCACTCATTATCTCTTGACAGCTGTCACCCATCTACACTTCATCATCTCAGTCGTTGCCGAGATATCATCTACCTAAGGAGGTAAACTCTCAGCCGTTGTTCTGTTAAAGAAAACACATAATTCTCTGAGTTACTGCAGGAGTTCCTGAGGAGCCTACTGATAACGGGACGCTAAGTTTGGGGAAACGTGACGACTGACGCACGTCAAACTAAGTAGCCCTCAGTCTCTTACTGTGTTAGAGGTGGAGGTGGAATATCCACCATAAGTGTTACTGGGTGTTCATACACCCACATCTGATTGTTTCTGCTCCTCGCCAGCAGTACCAGATCCGACACGCAGAGACGGTGGCCACCTGGGGACTCGGAACTTGGTGGCTCCAGTATTTTCCAGGTTCGGTGGCGGAGGAAATCATGTGGTTCCGGTTCTTCTCAGGACAGACGTCTTCTATCCTCGAGCCTGCCCACACGACACCTTTGTTAATTGATTTTTGCACATATTCTGTAATCTGCTGTGTTGAGTTGTGCTATTCACAGTGTTCATATTTGACTTCCTCCATTGTCCGTTCATTTACGCCCCCTGTTGTGGGTCCGTGTCACCACACTTTCACAACAGTAATGTTGTCTTAAATGAGATACCCCACAATATTTATGTACCTCACTCCAAACATGTTTTGAATATGTGAGGACTGGGTTGTCATGTAATCCCAAACAATTAGTATTTGACTCTTGAGATAAAATGTCCAGAAACATGAATGGTTCAGCCAGCTCCTGCTCAATCTTGATCCAGCTCATATCCAAGTCCATTTTTGTCCAATGTTTTGCCAACCTTGACATTTCAAAAGCCAGATTATAAAGTTTTACATTTGGAAGTGCAAGACCTCCAATTTCTTTTGGGGTGCACATCTTTTTTATATTTATTCTTGGTCTTTTTTCTCCCATGAAAAATCTTTTATCATCCTCTCAAATTTAACAAATATATCTGGTGGAATTTTCACAGGTAACATCATGGAAACATAATTGAACTGCGGAGCAATTATTTTAATCACATTTATTTTTCCCCATAATGTAAGTTTAATTTCCCCCATTTATCTAAATTTGTTTTTATTTTGAGGAGGAGAGGTTCCATATTTGATTGCATTATTTCTTCTAAATTAGGGTTCAAAAGAAGACCTAAATATTTCATACCTAACGGCAACCATCTAGAGTTAAAAGGAGAGACATCTCCAGACATGCATGTAGGTGAAAGAGGCATGCATTCCGACTTACTCCAGTTTATTTTATATCCCGATATATTTGAGTAAGAATCAACACATTGAAGTAAAGCGGGTAGAGACTGTACTGGGTCATTTAACACTGCTAAGATGTCGTCCGCATACAGGAACAACTTATGTTCTCTGCCCCCAGCCATCACCCCTTTAATTCTTGAATCTGCACGTATTTTTAAAGCTAAAGGTTCCAAAAATATTGTGAAAAGTAACGGAGATAAGCTACATCCCTGTCTCATTCCTCTAGAGAGAGAGAAAAAAAAACCTGAAATCAACCCATTGGTAAGAACTGCGGCTTTTGGATCTAAATATATGGTCTTCACCCAGGTACAAAATGCTGGCCCAAAACCAAACCTAGACAGGACTGCCGTGAGAAAAACCCACTCCACCTAGTTGAAAGCCTTCTCCGCATCAAGGGAGAAGGCCGTGACCGTATCCAGCCATGTCCCACTTTTGTGCATTATATGAATGTCTCCTCACATTGTCTCCAGAACATCTGTTCTTGATGAAGCCAACCTGATCGCAATCAATGATCGTAGGCAGTATTTTTTCCAGCCGTGATGCCAATATCTTTGTTATAATTTTACAGTCTACTCCCAGAAGGCTTACTGGATGATAATTTGATGGGTCAGAGGAATCTCGATTTTGTTTTTAGGAATTAGAGATATTAGTGCCTCATTAAATGAACCTGGTAGCGACTCCAAATCAAATGCTTCTAAATAAACTTTTTGTAATATTGGGCTCAAAATGTCTATATATTTCTTGTAATATTCGATCGGATATCCACACCAGGTGACCGTCCGTTCTTCATGGATGATATTGTTGCTCTTATTTCTCCTTCTCTTACAAGGCGCATCTAACTTTTCCCTTTGCTCAGTGGTTAGTTTTGGCAAGTCCAAATCTGAAAAAAAATGAATCTATCTCAGTTTCATTAACCTTTCCTGAGGATGTATATAGATTCTGATAGAACAATTTGAAAATGTCATTTATTTCCTTTGATGAAGTTATTACTTGGTCATCCTTTTTGATTATTGGTATATTGGAAAGATTATCCTGTTGTTTTAATTGTCTTGCTAATATACCATTTTTCCCCTCCCTCATAAAATTCAGATCTTAGTCTAAACAATGCGTATTCAGCTTTCCTGTTGTATATATCATTTAGTTGAAATTTCTTTTTACAAAGTTCCTTATATTTATCATCTGAAAATTGTTTAGCTAATTTTTTTCTCTAATGTTTGTATTTCCTTCTCCATAATCTTTTCTTTTTCCAACTTTTTTCTTTTTAATTTTGTGGCATGTGCGATTATCTTACCCCTTACATAAGCTTTGGATGCTTCCCATACTGAAGCAACTTTATCTGTGGAACCCATATTAATTTCAAAAAACATTTTGAGATCCTCTGAAATCTCCTGACTAAATAATTTGTCTTGTAATAATATAGTATTGAGCCTCCATCGACCCCTCATTGATCTATCCACATTCAGATCTACAAGTAATTCTACTGTAGCGTGATCACTAATAAGAATTGTTCCAATGTCACATCCCACCACCGAGTCGACTAAAGCTCTAGATATCAAAAAGAAATCTATTCTTGAATATGTGTTATGACAATGTGAATAAAAGATATACTCTCTCTCAGATGGGTTAACCAGCCTCCATATGTCCACCAAGCCCATGTCATCCGCTAACAAATGTATTGCCTCTCTGTCCCTGGATGAAGACCTTCCACTTAATTTGCTTTTGTCAATAATGCCATCCACAACCTGGTTAAAATCCCCAGCTAAAATTATTTGACCCTCCATGTTACCTATTACACTATTGATTAAATGAAAAAAAAAATTGGATCCTCTGTGTTAGGCATAAATATTACACAAAATTATCCTAATTCCATTAATTAGGGCTTCTACACAAATGAAACGGCCCTACCTCTTCACCTCTTCTCCATCAGTAAAAGTTTTCTTCTGGCCGTTCCATTCAAACACGAGCGCGGCCGTGTAGACCAATCTATGCTTCACCTGGAGCTCTCTCAGGTGTTTCCTAGCAGGGCCAAATGCCTTCCTCTTCTCCACCAGCTCTTTCGAGACATCCTCAAAGATAGAAAGCCGTGCGCCCTCCCACTCGCATCTGCACCTCTCTCTGGCTATGCGTAAAATCTTCTCTCTCGCCAAGGAGCGTAGAAACTGCACCACCACTATCCTCGGGGGTTTATTCGGGTCAGGCATGGGTGTGCTCGGTACTCTGTGGGCACGTTCCACCTCAAATTCAGCATCCTTACAGCCAAAAGCGTCTGCCAGTATCTTCTCCACATACTGTACCATCTTCTCAGGTGGCTCGAGTCCCTCTTTTAGATTCACCACATGCACATTATTTCGTCGACTTCTGTTTTCTAAGTCGTCCCACTCTCTTGTCACATTTATCCAACTTGTCATTAACTTGTTGGCTGTCATCCTCCAGATTGGAAACGCGCTGCTCCATTTCACCCATTCGTAACTGTATGCTGTCCACTGAATCCTTCAAGTCTTCTGTTGTCTTTTTGATAGTAGTCACGTCCGCATCCACATTCATCAAGATGTCATTCATTCTTTTCACCTGTGTATGCAATGTCGCGTGAGCGTTTTCATCTTGTTTACAGCCCTCGGTCTCTGTAAGTGCGGCTTTAGCATTAGCATCCATAGCTTCCTCAGGTGGTTGAAGCTGTAATACGGTGTTAGCTTGTTTCTTGCTAGTTAGCCTCGTTGCTGTTGCTCCTTTGAAAAAGTTTGTTTTACCGGTGTTCGACATCTTCGCCAGTATCTATTATTCCCAATCTGCTGCACGGTCAAAAATACTGTCCTTAATCAAAGTGTATGTTTTAAAAGTTTTAAAATAAAGATGGGTTTCGGGAACTCATCTAATGTGTGGCCATTCCTCTCGGCTGTCCCACGTGACTCCCCACAACAGGAAAGTTTTTAAAAAAAGTTGATACATTTTATGATTTCAGCGTCCCATAAATGTCATTTTGAAGATCTCTGTTCTTAGATACTGATTCATTGTTGTAATGTCTTTATCCATTATGGCACATTATTCCTCTTCCTAATTCTGGTTCCTCTTCTCTCCAAATATTCTGGGGCTAATTCACAGTTTCGCTCAGTCACTGTGGTTCCTCCTGGTGCCAGTCTCACCAAGCTGAGGTTATTTCTATCCGCCTTCAATTTGATCACCTTCGGACACTCTTGCATGTCCATTGTTCTTGTTTGCTTGATCTTGTCAGCTCAGGGTCATGATGACTCCTGACTCCTGATTTGTTGGAATTGTGAATGACTCCTGATTTGTTGTGATGGTGAATAAGTCCTGATCTGTTGAGGTGGTGAATATCTCCTGATTTGTTGAGTTGGTGCAGGCCCGGATCCAGACCAGTTTGGACCGATGCAGTTGCATTTTTCAAATTGTTTTGAAAAAAAAAAAGAATCTTGAATAATCCCGGTTAGTGCCGAACGTGTCCCAGCGGGGAAAACAGCTTTTCAGTGGTTTCATGTCAACCTATAGTCCGTAAATTATACGGATTTTTCCGAGTTTCAGAGTCAAGTACAAGTAAAGTCAGATATTCAGGGTTTGGTCTGTGGCAGCTCTGTAATGAACCCTTTCTGCAGCGCAACTCCACTTTGAAGTTGTGAACCACTGAAGCTGTGCTTTGATCCACTAGCTCGTTGGTTCCTTGATTCGCTGCTCTTCAGAACCAGCAAGTCCACTTCTTAACTCCCTCAAAGCCATTAAAATATCATGATCTAATCTACACAAAAGTGACTTTTGTGTAGATTAAAGTCACTAACTGGGACTCTTGTCTTGAGAATCATCCTCCGTTCCGTTGGCACAGCTCCAAACGTTGCGCGTCTTCGAAATGGATTGCTGCTTTAAATAAAATGACACCTCTTACAAACGTTGTAATACAGACAAGAAACTACAATCGACTAAAACGTTTTTTTTTCCTCCCAAAATGAACCGTGCTGTATTTCTTTCTAAATTACATCCTGAAGTGAAGCACAACAGTTGCAAGAGCTCAGCTCAGATATATGGAAAGATATTTATGCCAATAATTTCTGAAAGGAAATGCTTTTGACAAAAACTACAGATATTGTTTATTCCTATTTATGTCCAGAGATCAAGGATCCACCATGTAGAGTTTATTATGTCCAAAGTTTAAGGATCCAGTGACCAATTTCATATTTATTTACTTTAAGTCTGAATAAAATGTTCAATTTCAATTGAATTTCAATTTAATCGGCTTATAAAGTGCCAAATCACAACAAAATCTAAATATACTAAAACAAATACTGTACATCACAATTTTACACATATCACAATTGTGATATGTGTAAAATTGTGATGTATTTTTTTTAGTATATTTAGTCATGGACATGATGAATATTGTTACCTGCTGGACTGTTTCTAATTTTGATTGGTATCAATGGAAAATGTCTTCTGTGAACTGTCTGTATCTCGTCATAATTTTACTGATTTTATCAATTGAAAAAAAATCATATATAGATTCAGGTATAATTTAAAGATTTTGGCAATAAATTTGATCCTGTTTACAGTCAATTTTTGTTATAGTGTTGTTTTTTAGGACATCATATTTATACAATTAAGAAGTGTTCACTATGGTCCATGAAGTATAATAAATATATTAAAAGAAGTGTGACAGTGTATATTGCAAGAATGAAGATTATTGAATAACAAGACACGTACGATTTTTATTTTATCATTGGGCAAAAATTCATCTGTCAGATTTTCACTCTGGATCCAGCCCTGTGGTGTGTAACTCCTGATTTGTTGGAGTCAGGAATGAATCCTGATCTGTTGTGATGGTGAATGACTCCTGATTTGTTGGAGTTGTGAATGACTCCTGATTTGTTGGGGTGGTGAATAACTCCTGATTTGTTGGAGTCATGAATGACTCCTGATTTGTTGGAGTCATGAATGAATCCTGATTTGTTGAGTTGGTGAATGACTCCTGATTTGTTGGGGTGGTGAATAACTCCTGATTTGTTGGGGTGGTGAATGAATCCTGATTTGTTGGAGTCATGAATGACTCCTGATTTGTTGGAGTCATGAATGAATCCTGATTTGTTGAGGTGGTGAATGACTCCTGGTTTGTTGGAGTTGTGAATGACTCCTGATTTGTTGGGGTGGTGAATGAATCCTGGTTTGTTGGGGTGGTGAATGAGTCCTGATTTGATGGGGTGGTGAATAACGGCGTTTTGGGACGTATTGGCAACAAGAATTTCACGTTAGTGCGGGGATCAAATTCCTGCAAGTGTCAAGGTGCCTTTACTTAGGCAGTGGAATATCCTCTGTCATTCTCTACATGTTTGGCCCTGGTTGGTGAATTTCATTTTGGCATATTCTGTTATCCACAGCAGTACCCGCTGTTCCACCCTCTTCCACTGATTGCTTCCATCCGCCCGCTGCTTCCCTTCGTCTCACTCACTGCTTCTTTCAGGGCTTCTTTTATATTTTCTATTTCTTCTGCTGTTAAATATTTTGGTATTTAAAAGACAAATGTTAGTTCTGCAGTTGTGTTTTCTTTGTTCTCTGTGGGAAGATCTGCTTCATTTATTCCCTCCTCGAATACTGCCTTTTTTCCTGCCCTACCTCTCATACCTTGAGTCAGCGAAGCAGTGTAAGATCTTTTTCTTCTCCTCAAAGGACCAATTTACTGAAGACACTTGAGGTTAGTGTCTAACTGGACTTCCAACTCACCTGTGTGTTTCTGCCTCTATGTTTGTGTGTGTGCGTGTGCGCACTCACGTGGCTGTGTCTGCATCCTGCACCAGCAAACACCAGCTCTCCAAAGGCATCAGTGGGAGTTTCTGTTATGTGCTGCCTGCTGTTCCATCGCGAGATGGCAATGGCGTCTCTGGGGGCATCTCCTGAGTCAAAGTACTGATGAAGCTGGCGTGCTCCACCACACTGACACAATGCTCCATGACTGAAAAATCAAGAAATACAACAAATACAAAATGTTGAAAGTTCATGAGAATGTTAAACATGATGTTTAAGGAGCCAAACAGCGTGGTCATAAAAACAGACAAATCTCAGCAAAAGTTCATGAGAATGTTAAATATTAGGGTCCCTTCACACATAGTGCGAATTTGGTGATTTGCACATAAAGTGTGCAATGAAGCAGGAAACGTGCAAAATGTGTAAAATCGTAGCTGCCTCTAAGGCCTCGTACACCTGTTGTTACAACTATTTGCGTGCACCAGTGGCTGAAAGAGAGAGTGTGCGCTGTGCGAGCCCATCAAACCCTCTCAGGGCAGGTGTGGGTCAAATTCCAGGTGACACACACGAACATCGAACACTGCTCGTTTGGCACTTTGAACATGTGTGGCCATTCTCACTCTTAACATGACAACAGTCAGCAGACGATCAGTGTCGAGCTGGCAGTGAAATTTGTCGAAGTTCCTCACGACTGTGAAGTTGCACATGTGGAGTGCCACAGTGTGGCCCCCCCACCACCACAATACATGTGTGCATGTGTTTCGCGAGCGCTGCCCCTGCTCCCCCAACACATGTATGTGTCCCCCCCTGCAGACAAAGCATCTCTCATCTGATCACAGAGTGACATCTTGGTCTGTGTGCTGACAGGACAGCGGCCCACAGCTGACTGGCGGCCCACAGCTGTTGAGACATCTCCGGTTTTGGACATCACAGCTGCAGCACATGTCCCATGTTTTGACGGACACGCATGTGTGTATACTTGTGTAGAAATACAAAAAATGGACCGTAACTTCATTTGGACATGCAGCAGGCAGTCTTAATGTCACGTCTGACAGGACACAGGCCAGGACGGCTGTGAGCAGCACGCCGCAGGACCAGTGAGTGGCATTTTTTTTCTTTTTAATTAACCAGGGTTATTTGACTGTGGGCTTCTGTCTCCTTCTGTCTCCACTGGTGGTTGGCTCTCACTTGCGGTATTGCATCACTTCCTGTTCCGGAGCACAGTGATAAAAACAGACAAATCGAGCCTAAAGTTCACTACAAGGGTAATTGTGATATATATAAGGAACTGTACGACGCAGTGATAAAAACAGACAAATCCCAACTAAAGTTCATTACAATGTTAAATGTGATATTTAAGGAACTGTACGGCACAGTGATAAAAACAGACAAATCGAGCCTAAAGTTCACTACAAGGGTAATTGTGACATTTAAGGGGCTACACGCTGCAGTGATAAAAACAGACAAATCGAGCCTAAAGTTTATTACAATGTTAAATGTGACATTTAAGGAACTGTGCGGCGCAGTGATAAAAACAGACAAATCGAGCCTAAAGTTCACTATAAGGGTAATTGTGACATTTAAGGAACTGTACGACGCAGTGATAAAAACAGACAAATCGAGCCTAAAGTTCATTACAATGTTAAATGTTACATTTAAGGGGCTGTACAGCGCAGTGATAAAAACAGACAAATCGAGCCTAAAGTTCATTACAATGTTAAATGTGACATTTAAGGGGCTGTACTTCGCAGTGATAAAAACAGACAAATCAAGCCTAAAGTTCATTACAATGTTAAATGTGACATTTAAGGAACTGTGCGGCGCAGTGATAAAAACAGACAAATCCCAACTAAAGTTCATTACAATGTTAAATGTAACATTTAAGGAACTGTACGGCGCAGTGATAAAAACAGACAAATCGAGCCTAAAGTTCACTACAAGGGTAATTGTGACATATATAAGGAACTGTACGGCGCAGTGATAAAAACAGACAAATCGAGCCTAAAGTTCACTACAAGGGTAATTGTGACATATATAAGGAACTGTACGACGCAGTGATAAAAACCAGACAAATCCCAACTAAAGTTCATTACAATGTTAAATGTGACATTTAATGAACTGTGCGGCGCAGTGATAAAAACAGACAAATCCCAACTAAAGTTCATTACAATGTTAAATGTGATATTTAAGGAACTGTACGGCACAGTGATAAAAACAGACAAATCGAGCCTAAAGTTCACTACAAGGGTAATTGTGACATATATAAGGAACTGTACGGCGCAGTGATAAAAACAGACAAATCGAGCCTAAAGTTCACTACAAGGGTAATTGTGACATTTAAGGGGCTACACGCTGCAGTGATAAAAACAGACAAATCGAGCCTAAAGTTCACTACAAGGGTAATTGTGACATTTAAGGAACTGTTAGACGCAGTGATAAAAACAGACAAATCGAGCCTCAAGTTCATTACAATGTTAAATGTGATATTTAAGGAACTGTACAGCGCAGTGATAAAAACAGACAAATCGAGCCTAAAGTTCACTACAAGTGTAATTGTGACATATATAAGGAACTGTACGACGCAGTGATAAAAACAGACAAATCGAGCCTAAAGTTCATTACAATCTTAAATGTGACATTTAAGGAACTGTACGACGCAGTGATAAAAACAGACAAATCGAGCCTAAAGTTCATTACAATGTTAAATGTTACATTTAAGGGCTGTACAGCGCAGTGATAAAAACAGACAAATCGAGTCTAAAGTTCATTACAATGTTAAATGTGACATTTAAGGAACTGTACAACGCAGTGATAAAAACAGACAAATCGAGTCTAAAGTTCATTACAATGTTAAATGTTACATTTAAGGGCTGTACAGCGCAGTGATAAAAACAGACAAATCGAGCCTAAAGTTCATTACAATGTTAAATGTGACATTTAAGGGGCTGTACTTCGCAGTGATAAAAACAGACAAATCAAGCCTAAAGTTCATTACAATGTTAAATGTGACATTTAAGGAACTGTGCGGCGCAGTGATAAAAGACAAATTGAGCCTAAAGTTCACTACAAGGGTAATTGTGACATTTAAGGAGCTGCCTGGCGCAGTGATAAAAACAGACAAATCAAGCCTAAAGTTCACTACAAGGGTAATTGTGATATTTAAGGAACTGTACGACGCAGTGATAAAAACAGACAAATCGAGCCTAAAGTTCATTACAATGTTAAATGTGATATTTAAGGAACTGTACAGCGCAGTGATAAAAACAGACAAATCGAGCCTAAAGTTCACTACAAGGGTAATTGTGACATATATAAGGAACTGTACGGCGCAGTGATAAAAACAGACAAATCGAGCCTACAGTTCATTACAAGGGTAATTGTGACATTTAAGGAACTGTACGACACAGTGATAAAAACAGACAAATCGAGCCTAAAGTTCACTACAAGGGTAATTGTGACATATATAAGGAACTGTACGGCGCAGTGATAAAAACAGACAAATCGAGCCTACAGTTCATTACAAGGGTAATTGTGACATTTAAGGAACTGTACGACGCAGTGATAAAAACAGACAAATCGAGCCTAAAGTTCACTACAAGGGTAATTGTGACATTTAAGGAACTGCTAGACGCAGTGATAAAAACAGACAAATCGAGCCTAAAGTTCATTACAATGTTAAATGTTACATTTAAGGGGCTGTACAGCGCAGTGATAAAAACAGACAAATCGAGCCTAAAGTTCATTACAATGTTAAATGTGACATTTAAGGGGTTGTACTTCGCAGTGATAAAAACAGACAAATCAAGCCTAAAGTTCATTACAATGTTAAATGTGACATTTAAGCAACTGTACGGCTCAGTGATAAAAACAGACAAATCGAGCCTAAAGTTTATTACAATGTTAAATGTGACATTTAAGCAACTGTACGGCTCAGTGATAAAAACAGACAAATCGAGCCTAAAGTTCACTACAAGGGTAATTGTGACATTTAAGGAACTGTTAGACGCAGTGATAAAAACAGACAAATCGAGCCTAAAGTTCACTACAAGGGTAATTGTGACATATACAAGGAACTGTACGACGCAGTGATAAAAACAGACAAATCCCAACTAAAGTTCATTACAATGTTAAATGTGACATTTAATGAACTGTGCGGCGCAGTGATAAAAACAGACAAATCCCAACTAAAGTTCATTACAATGTTAAATGTGACATTTAAGGAACTGTACGGCGCAGTGATAAAAACAGACAAATCGAGCCTATAGTTCACTACAAGGGTAATTGTGACATTTAAGGAGCTGCCTGGCGCAGTGATAAAAACAGACAAATCAAGCCTAAAGTTCACTACAAGGGTAATTGTGATATTTAAGGAACTGTACGACGCAGTGATAAAAACAGACAAATCTAGCCTAAAGTTCATTACAATGTTAAATGTTACATTTAAGGGGCTGTACAGCGCAGTGATAAAAACAGACAAATCGAGCCTAAAGTTCATACATTGTTAAATGTGACATTTAAGCAACTGTACGGCTCAGTGATAAAAACAGACAAATCGAGCCTAAAGTTCATTACAATGTTAAATGTGACATTTAAGGAACTGTACGGCGCAGTGATAAAAACAGACAAATCGAGCCTAAAGTTAACAACAATGGTAAATGAGATATTTAAGGAACTGTACGGCGCAGTGATAAAAACAGACAAATCGAGCTTAAAGTTCATTACAATGTTAAATGTTACATTTAAGGAACTGTACAGCGCAGTGATAAAAACAGACAAATCGAGCCTAAAGTTCACTACAAGGGTAATTGTGACATTTAAGGGGCTACACGCTGCAGTGATAAAAACAGACAAATCAAGCCTAAAGTTCATTACAATGTTAAATGTTACATTTAAGGTGCTGTACAGCGCAGTGATAAAAACAGACAAATTGAGCCTAAAGTTCACTATAAGGGTAATTGTGACATTTAAGGGTTTGCATGCTGCACTGATAAAAAAACAGACAAATCCCAACTAAAGTTCATTACAATGTTAAATGTTACATTTAAGGGCTGTACAGCGCAGTGATAAAAACAGACAAATCGAGTCTAAAGTTCATTACAATGTTAAATGTGACATTTAAGGAACTGTACAACGCAGTGATAAAAACAGACAAATCGAGTCTAAAGTTCATTACAATGTTAAATGTTACATTTAAGGGCTGTACAGCGCAGTGATAAAAACAGACAAATCGAGCCTAAAGTTCATTACAATGTTAAATGTGACATTTAAGGGGATGTACTTCGCAGTGATAAAAACAGACAAATCAAGCCTAAAGTTCATTACAATGTTAAATGTGACATTTAAGGAACTGTGAGGCACAGTGATAAAAACAGACAAATTGAGCCTAAAGTTCACTATAAGGGTAATTGTGACATTTAAGGGTTTGCATGCTGCACTGATAAAAAACAGACAAATCCCAACTAAAGTTCATTACAATGTTAAATGTTACATTTAAGGGCTGTACAGCGCAGTGATAAAAACAGACAAATCGAGCCTAAAGTTCACTACAAGGGTAATTGTGACATATATAAGGAACTGTACGGCGCAGTGATAAAAACAGACAAATCGAGCCTACAGTTCATTACAAGGGTAATTGTGACATTTAAGGAACTGTACGACGCAGTGATAAAAACAGACAAATCGAGCCTAAAGTTCACTACAAGGGTAATTGTGACATATATAAGGAACTGTACGGCGCAGTGATAAAAACAGACAAATCGAGCCTACAGTTCATTACAAGGGTAATTGTGACATTTAAGGAACTGTACGACGCAGTGATAAAAACAGACAAATCGAGCCTAAAGTTCACTACAAGGGTAATTGTGACATATATAAGGAACTGTACGGCGCAGTGATAAAAACAGACAAATCGAGCCTACAGTTCATTACAAGGGTAATTGTGACATTTAAGGAACTGTACGACGCAGTGATAAAAACAGA
Source organism: Thalassophryne amazonica (assembly GCF_902500255.1). Taxonomy (NCBI): domain Eukaryota; kingdom Metazoa; phylum Chordata; class Actinopteri; order Batrachoidiformes; family Batrachoididae; genus Thalassophryne; species Thalassophryne amazonica. The sequence continues at coordinate 87,607,479 of NC_047118.1, forward strand.
CAAATCGAGCCTAAAGTTCATTACAATGTTAAATGTTACATTTAAGGGGCTGTACAGCGCAGTGATAAAAACAGACAAATCGAGCCTAAAGTTCATTACAATGTTAAATGTGACATTTAAGGAACTGTGCGGCGCAGTGATAAAAACAGACAAATCCCAACTAAAGTTCATTACAATGTTAAATGTGACATTTAAGGAACTGTGCGGCGCAGTGATAAAAACAGACAAATCGAGCCTAAAGTTCACTATAAGGGTAATTGTGACATTTAAGGGTTTCCATGCTGCACTGATAAAAAACAGACAAATCCCAACTAAAGTTCATTACAATGTTAAATGTGACATTTAAGCAACTGTACGGCTCGGGTGATAAAAACAGACAAATCGAGCCTAAAGTTCACTACAAGGGTAATTGTGACATATAAGGAACTGTACGACGCAGTGATAAAAACAGACAAATCCCAACTAAAGTTCATTACAATGTTAAATGTGACATTTAATGAACTGTGCGGCGCAGTGATAAAAACAGACAAATCGAGCCTAAAGTTCATTACAATGTTAAATGTGACATTTAATGAACTGTGCGGCGCAGTGATAAAAACAGACAAATCCCAACTAAAGTTCATTACAATGTTAAATGTGACATTTAATGAACTGTGCGGCGCAGTGATAAAAACAGACAAATCCCGACTAAAGTTCATTACAATGTTAAATGTGACATTTAAGGGGCTGTACGGCGCAGTGATAAAAACAGACAAATCGAGCCTAAAGTTCATTACAATGTTAAATGTGACATTTAAGGGGCTGTACTTCGCAGTGATAAAAACAGACAAATCAAGCCTAAAGTTCATTACAATGTTAAATGTGACATTTAAGGAACTGTACGGCACAGTGATAAAAACAGACAAATCCCAACTAAAGTTCATTACAATGTTAAATGTGACATTTAATGAACTGTGCGGCGCAGTGATAAAAACAGACAAATCCCGACTAAAGTTCATTACAATGTTAAATGTGACATTTAAGGGGCTGTACGGCGCAGTGATAAAAACAGACAAATCGAGCCTAAAGTTCACTACAAGGGTAATTGTGACATATATAAGGAACTGTACGGCGCAGTGATAAAAACAGACAAATCGAGCCTAAAGTTCACTACAAGGGTAATTGTGACATATATAAGGAACTGTACGACGCAGTGATAAAAACCAGACAAATCCCAACTAAAGTTCATTACAATGTTAAATGTGACATTTAATGAACTGTGCGGCGCAGTGATAAAAACAGACAAATCCCAACTAAAGTTCATTACAATGTTAAATGTGATATTTAAGGAACTGTACGGCACAGTGATAAAAACAGACAAATCGAGCCTAAAGTTCACTATAAGGGTAATTGTGACATTTAAGGGTTTCCATGCTGCACTGATAAAAAACAGACAAATCCCAACTAAAGTTCATTACAATGTTAAATGTGACATTTAAGCAACTGTACGGCTCAGTGATAAAAACAGACAAATCGAGCCTAATGTTCATTACAATGTTAAATGTTACATTTAAGGGGCTGTACGGCGCAGTGATAAAAACAGACAAATCGAGCCTAAAGTTCACTACAAGGGTAATTGTGACATATATAAGGAACTGTACGGCGCAGTGATAAAAACAGACAAATCGAGCCTAAAGTTCACTACAAGGGTAATTGTGACATATATAAGGAACTGTACGACGCAGTGATAAAAACAGACAAATCCCAACTAAAGTTCATTACAATGTTAAATGTGACATTTAATGAACTGTGCGGCGCAGTGACAAAAACAGACAAATCGAGCCTAAAGTTCACTACAAGGGTAATTGTGACATTTAAGGGGCTACACGCTGCAGTGATAAAAACAGACAAATCGAGCCTAAAGTTTATTACAATGTTAAATGTGACATTTAAGCAACTGTACGGCTCAGTGATAAAAACAGACAAATCGAGCCTAAAGTTCACTACAAGGGTAATTGTGACATTTAAGGAACTGTTAGACGCAGTGATAAAAACAGACAAATCGAGCCTAAAGTTCATTACAATCTTAAAAGTGACATTTAAGGAACTGTACGACGCAGTGATAAAAACAGACAAATCGAGCCTAAAATTCATTACAATGTTAAATGTTACATTTAAGGGCTGTAAAGCGCAGTGATAAAAACAGACAAATCGAGTCTAAAGTTCCCTACAAGGGTAATTGTGACATTTAAGGGGCTAAACGCTGCAGTGATAAAAACAGACAAATCAAGCCTAAAGTTCACTACAAGGGTAATTGTGACATATATAAGGAACTGTACGGCGCAGTGATAAAAACAGACAAATCGAGCCTAAAGTTCACTACAAGGGTAATTGTGACATTTAAGGAACTGTTAGACGCAGTGATAAAAACAGACAAATCGAGCCTAAAGTTCATTACAATCTTAAATGTGACATTTAAGGAACTGTACGACGCAGTGATAAAAACAGACAAATCGAGCCTAAAGTTCATTACAATGTTAAATGTGACATTTAAGGGGCTGTACTTCGCAGTGATAAAAACAGACAAATCAAGCCTAAAGTTCATTACAATGTTAAATGTGACATTTAAGGAACTGTGCGGCGCAGTGATAAAAGACAAATTGAGCCTAAAGTTCACTACAAGGGTAATTGTGACATTTAAGGAACTGTACGACGCAGTGATAAAAACGGACAAATCGAGCCTAAAGTTGACTATAAGGGTAATTGTGACATTTAAGGGTTTGCATGCTGCACTGATAAAAAACAGACAAATCCCAACTAAAGTTCATTACAATGTTAAATGTGACATTTAAGCAACTGTACGGCACAGTGATAAAAACAGACAAATCGAGCCTAAAGTTCACTACAAGGGTAATTGTGACATATATAAGGAACTGTACGGCGCAGTGATAAAAACAGACAAATCGAGCCTAAAGTTCATTACAATGTTAAATGTGACATTTAATGAACTGTGCGGCGCAGTGATAAAAACAGACAAATCCCGACTAAAGTTCATTACAATGTTAAATGTGACATTTAAGGGGCTGTACGGCGCAGTGATAAAAACAGACAAATCGAGCCTAAAGTTCACTACAAGGGTAATTGTGACATATATAAGGAACTGTACGGCGCAGTGATAAAAACAGACAAATCGAGCCTAAAGTTCACTACAAGGGTAATTGTGACATATATAAGGAACTGTACGACGCAGTGATAAAAACCAGACAAATCCCAACTAAAGTTCATTACAATGTTAAATGTGACATTTAATGAACTGTGCGGCGCAGTGATAAAAACAGACAAATCCCAACTAAAGTTCATTACAATGTTAAATGTGATATTTAAGGAACTGTACGGCACAGTGATAAAAACAAACAAATCGAGCCTAAAGTTCACTACAAGGGTAATTGTGACATATATAAGGAACTGTACGGCGCAGTGATAAAAACAGACAAATCGAGCCTAAAGTTCACTACAAGGGTACTTGTGACATATATAAGGAACTGTACGGCGCAGTGATAAAAACCAGACAAATCCCAACTAAAGTTGATTACAATGTTAAATGTGACATTTAATGAACTGTGCGGCGCAGTGATAAAAACAGACAAATCCCAACTAAAGTTCATTACAATGTTAAATGTGACATTTAAGGAACTGTACGGCGCAGTGATAAAAACAGACAAATCGAGCCTATAGTTCACTACAAGGGTAATTGTGACATTTAAGGGGCTACACGCTGCAGTGATAAAAACAGACAAATCGAGCCTAAAGTTTATTACAATGTTAAATGTGACATTTAAGGAACTGTGCGGCGCAGTGATAAAAACAGACAAATCGAGCCTAAAGTTCACTATAAGGGTAATTGTGACATTTAAGGGTTTCCATGCTGCACTGATAAAAAACAGACAAATCCCAACTAAAGTTCATTACAATGTTAAATGTGACATTTAAGCAACTGTACGGCTCAGTGATAAAAACAGACAAATCGAGCCTAATGTTCATTACAATGTTAAATGTTACATTTAAGGGGCTGTACGGCGCAGTGATAAAAACAGACAAATCGAGCCTAAAGTTCACTACAAGGGTAATTGTGACGTATATAAGGAACTGTACGGCGCAGTGATAAAAACAGACAAATCGAGCCTAAAGTTCACTACAAGGGTAATTGTGACATATATAAGGAACTGTACGACGCAGTGATAAAAACAGACAAATCCCAACTAAAGTTCATTACAATGTTAAATGTGACATTTAATGAACTGTGCGGCGCAGTGATAAAAACAAACAAATCCCAACTAAAGTTCATTACAATGTTAAATGTGATATTTAAGGAACTGTACGGCACAGTGATAAAAACAGACAAATCGAGCCTAAAGTTCACTACAAGGGTAATTGTGACATTTAAGGGGCTACACGCTGCAGTGATAAAAACAGACAAATCGAGCCTAAAGTTCACTACAAGGGTAATTGTGACATTTAAGGAACTGTTAGACGCAGTGATAAAAACAGACAAATCGAGCCTCAAGTTCATTACAATGTTAAATGTGATATTTAAGGAACTGTACAGCGCAGTGATAAAAACAGACAAATCGAGCCTAAAGTTCACTACAAGTGTAATTGTGACATATATAAGGAACTGTACGACGCAGTGATAAAAACAGACAAATCGAGCCTAAAGTTCATTACAATCTTAAATGTGACATTTAAGGAACTGTACGACGCAGTGATAAAAACAGACAAATCGAGCCTAAAGTTCATTACAATGTTAAATGTTACATTTAAGGGCTGTACAGCGCAGTGATAAAAACAGACAAATCGAGTCTAAAGTTCATTACAATGTTAAATGTGACATTTAAGGAACTGTACAACGCAGTGATAAAAACAGACAAATCGAGTCTAAAGTTCATTACAATGTTAAATGTTACATTTAAGGGACTGTGCGGCGCAGTGATAAAAACAGACAAATCGAGCCTAAAGTTCATTACAATGTTAATGTGACATTTAAGGGGATGTACGTCGCAGTGATAAAAACAGACAAATCGAGCCTAAAGTTCATTACAATGTTAAATGTGACATTTAAGGGAACCTGTGCGGAGCAGTGATAAAAGACAAATTGAGCCTAAAGTTCACTACAAGGGGTAATTGTGACATTTAAGGAGCTGCCTGGCGCAGTGATAAAAACAGACAAATCAAGCCTAAAGTTCACTACAAGGGTAATTGTGATATTTAAGGAACTGTACCGACGCAGTGATAAAAAACAGAGACAAATCGAGCCTAAAGTTCATTACAATGTTAAATGTGATATTTAAGGAACTGTACAGCGCAGTGATAAAAACAGACAAAATCGAGCCTAAAGTTCACTACAAGGGTAATTGTGACATATATAAGGGACTGTACGGCGCAGTGATAAAAAACAACAAATCGAGCCTACAGTTCATTACAAGACACAATGTTAAATTGTGACATTTAATGAACGTGCGGCGCAGTGATAAAAACATGCAAATCCCAACTAAAGTTCATTACAATGTTAAATGTGACATTTAATGAACTGTGCGGCGCAGTGATAAAAACAGACAAATCCCGACTAAAGTTCATTACAATGTTAAATGTGACATTTAAGGGACTGTACGGCGCAGTGATAAAAACAGACAATCGAGCCTAAAGTTCATTACAATGTTAAATGTGACATTTAAGGGGCTGTACTTCGCAGTGATAAAAACAGACAAATCTAGCCTAAAGTTCATTACAATGTTAAATGTGACATTTAAGGAACTGTACGGCACAGTGATAAAAACAGACAAATCGAGCCTAAAGTTCACTACAAGGGTAATTGTGACATATATAAGGAACTGTACGGCGCAGTGATAAAAACAGACAAATCGAGCCTAAGTTCATTACAATGTTAAATGTGACATTTAAGGAACTGTACGCGCCAGTGATTAAAAACAGACAAATCGAGCCTAAAGTTCATTACAATGTTAAATGTGACATTTAAGGGGACTGTACGCGCAGTGATAAAAACAGACAAATCGAGCCTAAAGTTCATTACAATGTTAAATGTGACATTTAAGGAACTGTACGCGCAGTGATAAAACAGACAAATCCAACTAAAGTTCATTACAATGTTAAATGTGATATTTAAGGAACTGTACGGCACAGTGATAAAACAGACAAATCGAGCCTAAAGTTCACTACAAGGGTAATTGTGACTTAAGGGCTGTACAGCGCAGTGATAAAAACAGACAAATCGAGCCTAAAGTTCATTACAATGTTAAATGTGACATTTAAGGAACTGTACGGCGCAGTGATAAAAACAGACAAATCGAGCCTAAAGTTCATTACAATGTTAAATGTGACATTTAAGGAACTGTACGGCGCAGTGATAAAAACAGACAAATCGAGCCTAAAGTTCATACAATGTTAAATGTGACATTTAAGCAACTGTACGGCGCAGTGATAAAAACAGACAAATCGAGCCTAAAGTTCACTACAAGGGTAATTGTGACATTTAAGGAACTGTACGGCGCAGTGATAAAAACAGACAAATCGAGCCTAAAGTTCATTACAATGTTAATGTGACATTTAAGGAACTGTACGGCGCAGTGATAAAAACAGACAAATCGAGCCTAAAGTTCCCTACAAGGGTAATTGTGACATTTAAGGGGCTACATGCTGCACTGATAAAAACAGACAAATCCCAACTAAAGTTCATTACAATGTTAAATGTGACATTTAAGGAACTGTACGGCGCAGTGATAAAAACAGACAAATCGAGCCTAAAGTTCACTACAAGGGTAATTGTGACATTTAAGGAACTGTACGCTGCAGTGATAAAAACAGACAAATCGAGCCTAAAGTTCACTACAATGGTAATTGTGACATTTAAGCAACTGTACGGCGCAGTGATAAAAACAGACAAATCGAGCCTAAAGTTCATTACAATGTTAAATGTGACATTAAGGGCTGTACTGCGCAGTGATAAAAACAGACAAATCGAGCCTAAAGTTCATTACAATGTTAAATGTGACATTTAAGCAACTGTACGGCTCAGTGATAAAAACAGACAAATCCCAAGCCTACAGTTCATTACAATGTTAAATGTGACATTTAAGGAACTGTACGGCGCAGTGATAAAAACAGACAAATCGAGCCTAAAGTTCATTACAATGTTAAATGTGACATTTAAGGAACTGTACGGCGCAGTGATAAAAACAGACAAATCGAGCCTAAAGTTCACTACAAGGGTAATTGTGACATATATAAGGAACTGTACGGCGCAGTGATAAAAACAGACAAATCGAGCCTAAAGTTCATACAATGTTAAATGTGACATTTAAGCAACTGTACGGCTCAGTGATAAAAACAGACAAATCGAGCCTAAAGTTCATACAATGTTAAATGTGACATTTAAGGGGCTGTACTTCGCAGTGATAAAAACAGACAAATCGAGCCTAAAGTTCATTACAATGTTAAATGTGACATTTAAGGAACTGTGCGGCGCAGTGATAAAAACAGACAAATCGAGCCTAAAGTTCACTATAAGGGTAATTGTGACATTTAAGGGTTTGCATGCTGCACTGATAAAAAAAACAGACAAATCCCAACTAAAGTTCATTACAATGTTAAATGTGACATTTAAGGAACTGTGCGGCGCAGTGATAAAAACAGACAAATCGAGCCTAAAGTTCACTATAAGGGTAATTGTGACATTTAAGGGTTTGCATGCTGCACTGATAAAAAACAGACAAATCCCAACTAAAGTTCATTACAATGTTAAATGTGACATTTAAGGAACTGTACGGCGCAGTGATAAAAACAGACAAATCGAGCCTAAAGTTCACTACAATGGTAATGTGACATTTAAGGAACTGTACGGCGCAGTGATAAAAACAGACAAATCGAGCCTAAAGTTCACTACAAGGGTAATTGTGACATATATAAGGAACTGTACGGCTGCAGTGATAAAAACAGACAAATCGAGCCTAAAGTTCATTACAATGTTAAATGTGACATTTAAGGAACTGTACAGCGCAGTGATAAAAACAGACAAATCGAGCCTAAAGTTCATTACAATGTTAAATGTGACATTTAAGGAACTGTACGGCGCAGTGATAAAAACAGACAAATCGAGCCTAAAGTTCACTACAAGGGTAATTGTGACATATATAAGGAACTGTACGGCGCAGTGATAAAAACAGACAAATCGAGCCTAAAGTTCACTACAATGTTAAATGTGACATTTAAGGAACTGTACGCTGCAGTGATAAAAACAGACAAATCGAGCCTAAAGTTCATTACAATGTTAAATGTTACATTTAAGGGGCTGTACAGCGCAGTGATAAAAACAGACAAATCGAGCCTAAAGTTCACTACAAGGGTAATTGTGACATATATAAGGAACTGTACGGCGCAGTGATAAAAACAGACAAATCGAGCCTAAAGTTCACTACAAGGGTAATTGTGACATTTAAGGAACTGTACGACGCAGTGATAAAAACAGACAAATCCCAACTAAAGTTCATTACAATGTTAATGTGACATTTATGAACTGTTGCGGCGCAGTGATAAAAACAGACAAATCGAGCCTAAAGTTCATTACAATGTTAAATGTGATATTTAAGGAACTGTACGGCACAGTGATAAAAACAGACAAATCGAGCCTAAAGTTCACTACAAGGGTAATTGTGACATATACAAGGAACTGTACGACGCAGTGATAAAAACAGACAAATCCCAACTAAAGTTCATTACAATGTTAAATGTGACATTTAAGGAACTGTGCGGCGCAGTGATAAAAACAGACAAATCGAGCCTAAAGTTCACTACAATGTTAAATGTGACATTTAAGGAACTGTACGGCGCAGTGATAAAACAGACAAATCGAGCCTAAAGTTCACTACAATGTTAAATGTGACATTTAAGGAACTGTACGGCGCAGTGATAAAAACAGACAAATCCCAACTAAAGTTCATTACAATGTTAAATGTGACATTTAAGGAACTGTACGGCGCAGTGATAAAACAGACAAATCCGAGCTAAAGTTCATACAATGTTAAATGTGACATTTAAGGAACTGTACGGCGCAGTGATAAAAACAGACAAATCGAGCCTAAGTTCACTACAAGGGTAATTGTGACATTTAAGGAGCTGTACGGCGCAGTGATAAAAACAGACAAATCGAGCCTAAAGTTCACTACAAGGTTAAATTGTGACATTTAAGGAACTGTACGACGCAGTGATAAAAAACAGACAAATCGAGCCTAAAGTTCATTACAATGTAAATGTGACATTTAAGGAACTGTACGGCGCAGTGATAAAAACAGACAAATCGAGCCTAAAGTTCATTACAATGTTAAATGTGACATTTAAGGAACTGTACGGCGCAGTGATAAAAACAGACAAATCGAGCCTAAAGTTCACTACAAGGGTAATTGTGACATTTAAGGAACTGTACGGCGCAGTGATAAAAACAGACAAATCGAGCCTAAAGTTCACTACAATGTAATTGTGACATTTAAGGAACTGTGCGGCGCAGTGATAAAAACAGACAAATCCCAACTAAAGTTCATTACAATGTTAAATGTGATATTTAAGGAACTGTACGGCGCAGTGATAAAAACAGACAAATCGAGCCTAAAGTTCACTACAAGGGTAATTGTGACATATATAAGGAACTGTACGGCGCAGTGATAAAAACAGACAAATCGAGCCTAAAGTTCATTACAATGTTAAATGTGACATTTAAGCAACTGTACGGCTCAGTGATAAAAACAGACAAATCGAGCCTACAGTTCACTACAAGGGTAATTGTGACATTTAAGGAACTGTACGGCGCAGTGATAAAAACAGACAAATCGAGCCTAAAGTTCACTACAAGGGTAATTGTGACATATATAAGGAACTGTACGGCGCAGTGATAAAAACAGACAAATCGAGCCTAAAGTTCATTACAATGTTAAATGTGACATTTAAGGAACTGTACGACGCAGTGATAAAAACAGACAAATCGAGCCTAAAGTTCATTACAATGTTAAATGTGACATTTAAGGGACTGTACGGCGCAGTGATAAAAACAGACAAATCGAGCCTAAAGTTCATTACAAGGGTAATTGTGACATTTAAGGAACTGTACGACGCAGTGATAAAAACAGACAAATCGAGCCTAAAGTTCATTACAATGTTAAATGTGACATTTAAGGAACTGTACGACGCAGTGATAAAAACAGACAAATCGAGCCTAAAGTTCACTACAAGGGTAATTGTGACATATAAGGAACTGTACGGCGCAGTGATAAAAACAGACAAATCGAGCCTAAAGTTCATTACAATGTTAAATGTGACATTTAAGGGGCTGTACGGCGCAGTGATAAAACAGACAAATTGAGCCTAAAGTTCACTACAATGTTAAATGTTACATTTAAGGGGCTGTACGGCGCAGTGATAAAAACAGACAAATCGAGCCTAAAGTTCATTACAATGGTTAATGTGACATTTAAGAACTGTACGCGCAGTGATAAAACAGACAAATCGAGCCTAAAGTTATTACAATGTTAAATGTGACATTTAAGGAACTGTACGGCTCAGTGATAAAAACAGACAAATCGAGCCTAAGTTCACTACAAGGGTAAATTGTGACATTTAAGGGCTGTATCAGCGCAGTGATAAAAACAGACAAATCGAGCCTAAAGTTCACTACAAGGGTAATTGTGACATATTAAGGAACTGTCACGCTGCAGTGATAAAAAACAGACAAATCCAACTAAAGTTCATTACAATGTTAAATGTTACATTTAAGGCAACTGTACGGCGCAGTGATAAAAACAGACAAATCAGCCTAAAGTTCACTACAATGTTAAATGTGACATTTAATGAACTGTAGCGGCGCAGTGATAAAACAGACAAATCAGCCTAAAGTCATTACAATGTTAAATGTGACATTTAAGGAACTGTGCGGCGAGTGATAAAAACAGACAAATCCCGAACTAAGTTCATTACAATGGTTAAATGTGACATTTAAGGGCTGTGACGGCGCAGTGATAAAAACAGACAAATCCCAACTAAGTTCATTACAATGTAAATGTGACATTTAATGAACTGTACGGCCGCAGTGATAAAACCAGACAAATCGAGACTAAAGTTCACTTACAATGGTAAATGTGCCTATTAAGGACTGTGCGGAGCAGTGATAAAAACAGACAAATCCCAACTAAAGTTCATTACAATGTTAAATGTGACATTTAATGAACTGTGCGGCGCAGTGATAAAAACAGACAAATCCCAACTAAAGTTCATTACAATGTTAAATGTGACATTTAAGGAACTGTACGGCGCAGTGATAAAAACAGACAAATCGAGCCTAAAGTTCATTACAATGTTAAATGTGATATTTAAGGAACTGTACGGCGCAGTGATAAAAACAGACAAATCGAGCCTAAAGTTCACTACAAGGGTAATTGTGACATATATAAGGAACTGTACGGCGCAGTGATAAAAACAGACAAATCCAGCCTAAAGTTCATACAATGTTAAATGTGACATTTAAGGAACTGTACGGCGCAGTGATAAAAACAGACAAATCGAGCCTAAAGTTCACTACAATGTTAAATGTGACATTTAAGGGGCTGTACGGCGCAGTGATAAAAACAGACAAATCGAGCCTAAAGTTCATTACAATGTTAAATGTGACATTTAAGGAACTGTACGGCGCAGTGATAAAAACAGACAAATCGAGCCTAAAGTTCATTACAATGTTAAATGTGACATTTAAGGAACTGTACGGCGCAGTGATAAAAACAGACAAATCAAGCCTAAAGTTCATTACAATGTTAAATGTTACATGTAAGGGGCTGTACAGCGCAGTGATAAAAACAGACAAATCGAGCCTACAGTTCATTACAATGTTAAATGTAACATTTAAGGGGCTGTACAGCGCAGTGATAAAAACAGACAAATCGAGCCTAAAGTTCACTACAAGGGTAATTGTGACATTTAAGGAACTGTGCGGCGCAGTGATAAAAACAGACAAATCGAGCCTAAAGTTCACTATAAGGGTAATTGTGACATTTAAGGGTTTGCATGCTGCACTGATAAAAAACAGACAAATCCCAACTAAAGTTCATTACAATGTTAAATGTGACATTTAAGGAACTGTACGGCGCAGTGATAAAAGACAAATTGAGCCTAAAGTTAACGACAATGGTAAATGTGATATTTAAGGAGCTGCCTGGCGCAGTGATAAAAACAGACAAATCCCAACTAAAGTTCATTACAATGTTAAATGTGACATTTAATGAACTGTGCGGCGCAGTGATAAAAACAGACAAATCGAGCCTAAAGTTCACTTACAATGTTAATGTGAATATTAAGGAACTGTACGGCGCAGTGATAAAAACAGACAAATCGAGCCTAAAGTTCACTACAAGGGTAATTGTGACATTTAAGGAACTGTACGACGCAGTGATAAAAACAGACAAATCGAGCCTAAAGTTCATTACAATGTTAAATGTGACATATATAAGGAACTGTACGGCGCAGTGATAAAACAGACAAATCCAGCCTAAAGTTCATTACAATGTTAAATGTGACATTTAAGGAACTGTACTGCGCAGTGATAAAAACAGACAAATCGAGCCTAAAGTTCACTACAAGGGTAATTGTGACATTTAAGGGAACTGTACGGCGCAGTGATAAAAACAGACAAATCGAGCCTAAAGTTCACTACAAGGGTAATTGTGACATTTAAGGAACTGTACGGCTCAGTGATAAAAACAGACAAATCGAGCCTAAAGTTCACTACAAGGGTAATTGTGACATTTAAGGAACTGTACGGCGCAGTGATAAAAACAGACAAATCGAGCCTAAAGTTCACTACAAGGGTAATTGTGACATATATAAGGAACTGTACGACGCAGTGATAAAAACAGACAAATCGAGCCTAAAGTTCATACAATGTTAAATGTGACATTTAAGCAACTGTACGGCTCAGTGATAAAAACAGACAAATCGAGCCTAAAGTTCATTACAATGTTAAATGTGACATTTAAGGAACTGTACGCGCAGTGATAAAAACAGACAAATCGAGCCTAAAGTTCATTACAAGGGTAATGTGACATTTAAGGAACTGTACGGCGCAGTGATAAAAACAGACAAATCGAGCCTAAAGTTAACTACAATGGTAAATGTGATATTTAAGGAACTGTACGGCGCAGTGATAAAAACAGACAAATCGAGCCTAAAGTTCACTACAAGGGTAATTGTGACATATATAAGGAACTGTACGGCGCAGTGATAAAAACAGACAAATCAAGCCTAAAGTTCATTACAATGTTAAATGTGACATTTAAGGAACTGTACGGCACAGTGATAAAAACAGACAAATCGAGCCTAAAGTTCACTACAAGGGTAATTGTGACATTTAAGGGGCTGTACTTCGCAGTGATAAAAACAGACAAATCGAGCCTAAAGTTTATTACAATGTTAAATGTGACATTTAAGCAACTGTACGGCTCAGTGATAAAAACAGACAAATCGAGCCTAAAGTTCACTACAAGGGTAATTGTGACATTTAAGGAACTGTTAGACGCAGTGATAAAAACAGACAAATCGAGCCTAAAGTTCATTACAATCTTAAAGTGACATTTAAGGAACTGTACGACGCAGTAGTGATAAAAACAGACAAATCGAGCCTAAAGTTCATTACAATGTTAAATGTTACATTTAAGGGACTGTACGGCGCAGTGATAAAAACAGACAAATCGAGTCTAAAGTTCCCTACAAGGGTAATTGTGACATTTAAGGGGCTACACGCTGCAGTGATAAAAACAGACACATCGAGCCTAAAGTTCATTACAAGGGTAATTGTGACATTTAAGGAACTGTGCGGCGCAGTGATAAAAACAGACAAATCCCGACTAAAGTTCATTACAATGTTAAATGTGACATTTAAGGAACTGTACGGCGCAGTGATAAAAACAGACAAATCGAGCCTAAAGTTCACTATAAGGGTAACTGTGACATTTAAGGGTTTGCATGCTGCACTGATAAAAAACAGACAAATCCCAACTAAAGTTCATTACAATGTTAAATGTGACATTTAAGGAACTGTACGGCGCAGTGATAAAAGACAAATTGAGCCTAAAGTTAACGACAATGGTAAATGAGATATTTAAGGAACTGCCTGGCGCAGTGATAAAAACAGACAAATCGAGCCTCAAGTTCACTACAAGGGTAATTGTGACATTTAAGGAACTGTACGACGCAGTGATAAAAACAGACAAATCCCAACTAAAGTTCATTACAATGTTAAATGTGACATTTAATGAACTGTGCGGCGCAGTGATAAAAACAGACAAATCGAGCCTAAAGTTAACAACAATGGTAAATGAGATATTTAAGGAACTGTACGGCGCAGTGATAAAAACAGACAAATCGAGCTTAAAGTTCATTACAATGTTAAATGTTACATTTAAGGGGCTGTACAGCGCAGTGATAAAAACAGACAAATCGAGCCTAAAGTTCACTACAAGGGTAATTGTGACATTTAAGGAACTGTACGACGCAGTGATAAAAACAGACAAATCCCAACTAAAGTTCATTACAATGTTAAATCTGACATTTAATGAACTGTGCGGCGCAGTGATAAAAACAGACAAATCGAGCTTAAAGTTCATTACAATGGTAAATGTGACATTTAAGGAACTGTACCGCGCAGTGATAAAAACAGACAAATCGAGCCTAAAGTTCACTACAAGGGTAATTGTGACATTTAAGGGGCTGCACGCTGCAGTGATAAAAAAACAGACAAATCCCAACTAAAGTTCATTACAATGTTAAATGTTACATTTAAGGGGTGCCAGCGCAGTGATAAAAACAGACTAATCGAGCTTAAAGTTCATTACAATGGTAAATGTGACATTTAAGGAACTGTATGGCGCAGTTTGTCATTTAAGAAGTGTTGTGAGGTGAAAGGACATGGTCAAAATACACCACGAATACTTTTAAGTATTCATGGACAGTTGTGGTAAAATCATATTTGTGGGAACGGGCTGAACCCAGATTTGAATATCCAGGATTGTCTTCAAGATGGCAATAAGACAAAGAATGACTGCAAGAACATTTCTGAAAATTCTGTATCTTGAACCATCAGGAACTATCAAGATTGCCCAAGACTATCCCCAGAACCTGCCTTGATTTGATACTCATGGTGGTATTATGGGCAAAAAAGCATCAGATGAGCCCATTGAACAAACAATGCAAGCACTCTGTAAAAAAACCCCCACAGTATTTATTTTTTTTCAGTACAATGAAAACATACTAAAAGATCGCAACTCAGCCATACGAAGTGAACTAAGCCACATGTGGTGTACAGCCATTGCATTCTGAGTGGCGGTCCCAAGACTAGGTAACTGAGGAGGGCAGAAACAGGAAGGGCAGCTGGAATAAAGTTTGTAAAACCAAACATACAAAACACAGATTTTCAACAATGACCACCACCAGTACTGTTGTCCAGCAGGGTGACTGTTGGTGGAGAAGAATGAGACACAGACTGTGTGTCAGGAAGTAAAGAGAGATGAGGAAAGTTGAAAGTGTGGAAGTGAGGATTTTGAATTTTGAAATTTTGCTGTATGACTGATGAAGGGATATTGGTTGATATTCTATGTGTAGAAGAGACCAAACAGAAGGAAACCATGAGGTGCGCTCAAATTGTTCCGTCATGGTGTGGATGAAGTAAAAGTATATAAAGAGGGTGTTGGATGTGAACCAAGTGTCAGACAATGTGATGAGTGCAACGCTGGAAACTGAAGGGGTAAGGGTGAATGTCATCAGCACATATGCCTCATAAGTGGGTTGTGAGATGGAGGAGAAGCAAGATTTCCGGACTGTTAGATGAGGAGGTAGAGAGTGTATTCAAGGAAGAGTAGAAGAAAGAGAAGAAAGAGTGGTTATTGGAGTGAACTTCAATGGGCATGTTAGTGCAGGTCCCAAAATTGATAAGGAAATAATGGGTAGATATGGTATCAAGGAGAAGAATGATTGAAGGCAAACAGTGTTGAATTTTGCAAAAAAAAAAACAAAAAAAAACTGAAGTGGTGAATATTTGTTTTTACCTCTTAACCCTAGAGTCCCCAAATTTGGGGCCCTGTTTTGGAACATTTGAACACTCATAACTAACCAATGCTGACAACAACATACACTTATTATACATCAAAATGTCAAGTGAAGTCTCCTCTACAAAAGTATCCTCATTTACTCCTACAAAGTATTATTTACTTTCAGGTTTTTTGGGGGTTTTTTTTGCATCCACAACATCCCCTAGGACCCGTCTTTTAGCTGATACAAACTTTTGCATTTTTGACCTTGTACAAGCTGAGAAAAAATCATAATGTATGGGTATGCGATTTTGGTGAAATAGGCTCTTAAGGGGTTAAGTAGAAGGAGCTGTACAGTGTGACATATGAGTGGGGGAAGGTGTACACAGGTGGACTATGGTCTATGGAGGAGATGCAAAGTGAAAGAAACTGGAGACTGTAAGATGGTGCAACTTTGAAGGTGAAGAAGTGGAAAAGAGTGAGAACTGAACCACGGAACAGGTGGTCGAAGCTGAACAAGGAAGACTTTCTTCTGAAATTCAAGGAAGAGGTGAGACAGGCACTGGGTGGAAGTGAAGGGATGCTGTACAACAAGACAACTACTGCAGATGTGATGAGGGAGACGGCTATGAAGGTGCCGAGTGTGACATCTGCACAGTGGAAGGAAGACAAGTGGACTTGGTGGAGGAATGACAATGTTCTGGAAAGTATAAGAAGAAAGAGGTTGTAAAAAAAAAGAAGTGGGATATGTCAGAGTGTCATAATTCTGCCCATTCGGACCCCATTTAGAATTTTGTCTCCATGTCTTCCCTCTTTGATCTGTTTAGGATTTGCTAGTCTCTGGTTTTGTTTATCATTTATCTTCTGTGTATCATACTTTAGCCATGTGTCTAGTTCTAGTGTCACAGACCGAACGGTCCCCCACTAAAAATCGGTCCGCCCTGCCTTTGCTGCGCATGCATCACTATCCGCGGTTAACAGATTAACACTTCATTTCTGCTTAAAACTGCACTCCAGTCATCATCTATCTTATGGCCCGGTCACACGGCACACAGCGTTTGCTGAACAAAGGAAAAAAGTCACAAAGCCACAAATTGTCAAGAAAAAGTGGCCGAATGAGCCAGCACTTCTCCCATCACCGAAAAGCCTGTGAGTGCAGCGTGCATAAAAGAATTAAACAAAACCAAAACTCACAAAAGAAAAACAAAGAGAACAGTGAACTTGACACTGTGATCGCTTCTGCAGCGAATCTGTGCTCTCCAAAAGCCACCTGCAGCTGCATTGTCTTGGCAACAGGTTTGAACAGGTGCGCGCATATATGCACATTGAAGCCAGAGATGGCATGTGAACATAACTAGCTAAAGTAGTTGATCAAACATTGTTGCTTTCAGGGCTGGGCGCGGCGTGACACAGGTTGTAGTAGGACACACAATGCAGACTTGCAGGCCCATGTAAAAGGCTTTATCGAAAAATACAAGCAATGATACGGTACACAGAGAGCAGTCAGCGGAGCGGCAGTACAGACAGTCAAGAGGCGGGCTCGTAGTAGAACAAACAAGCAAGGGTCAGGTTCATGGCATGGCGGAGAAAACAGGCAAGGTCAAAAACACGAGGCAATAGGACTGAAAATAAAAATTTCCTATTTGGAAAATGTTAATTTTCTTTCAATGTGTGGTTATACGTTGACCCACTTATTTTAGCCATTTTCTCTTTTAATACCAAAATAGAAATTTTACACTTTTCTTTGACCCTCCCAAAGATGTACTGGTCATGTTCAACACCTTGGAAAATCTCTAGCTGCTGCTGTTTAGTTTAATACATCTGTATTTGAAGTAACACTCGGGATGATAAAAGGGGCGTTGGCATTTAGGGCTGTTTGTCCTGGACATGTGCACACGTGTCTCAGCGAGGTCCTCTACTAAGTCCACTATTTCAGCACAAATCACAACGAGCCACCCGACACAAGTTACCACCTGCCACATCAGAATAATCAAAATAACAGTGAAAACATTGACTACAGCCTACACAACATGTAGAAACTGAATATAAGAAACTGGCCCTGATGTTTAGTTTCTTTTGTTATTGTGCTGACAAAAAGCCGAGTCGAAGGTTTGGTTTTATGATCTGACTTCACAGTAACGCCAGTTTAAGAAGTATTGCCAAGCTCTGATGGAAGTGAATAAAGGTTTTTAGCACTATTTTTATTTTTAACCAAACTGTTGTGGTACTGCCAGGTTTTTATTTTATATATGTGTACGGAAGAAAGTTGTATTCACTTTAATAATAATAATAAAAAAAAAAACAAGAGAGAAAATGTGTTTGTCAGATTTTTTTTATTTTATTATTTGGTTAATGGAGATGACCATTTCACAGAGGGACGTGATTGAACGTGTACTCCTTCAATGCCATCCTCGTCTTGCTCCCACCAGAACAGCTCTGCATCCAGATCTGTTGTCCAGTCGGAGGAAAGATGCCATCAAAGTGACCAGCATTCTCCAACCAGTTGTTGCTTGCGTTGTTCCTCTCATTTTGACAGAAATTATGACGTGTCACAGCAGGTTGTTATCACAGCTGGTGTAAAGGTGAAGTGAAAATCTCTTCTCTTCAGTATCACACCCTAAAACAGAAAATGGTTATGTTTTTTAAATTTTTTATGTTTAATGAGTAATTATATCCTTAAGAATAAATCAGGGAAAAAAGCACAGGGTGTAGTGGATGTGACTTTTTTCTCTTAAAGGTCTGAAAGGTACCTTTGGCAGCTGAGCTCTCAAAAAAGTCTGAATGGCACAAAACATTGGAATCTTGGGCTTTTCCAGGCATTTTGCAACTGATGCTCCAAAACCTAAAAGCAAACAACTTGTTTTAGTTGAGCAAAGTAAGTACAAAATGTAAAAAGACCTCACAAGGTTTGTTTCATTTATTCATGGAACTGATTTATTGTCATATTTTTAAAAGTTTATTGTTTAAAATAAGTTTTGTTAGATTTCATAGTGGGCTCTAAATATAAGCCACAGAAAAAAGTTAGCAGAAGTCATAAAAGTGGTAGCTGTGACGTTATTGATTGTGGGTCAATGAAAAAAACAGACGTTCAGAAATAACCTACCTGCATGTGTCTGTGAGTCCCGTCAGTTATTTGAGGAATATGATGCGTTTCATCAGAACTCCATCTGATCTCCAAGGCTTCTTTTTTATTTTGCTCGTAAATCAGCTGTTTAATCCATCGGTGTTTTCATTACGGTTTTACTAACCGTGCTCCATGCTACATCACGTAAAAACACATTCCACCATCCTGAAGTCCTGAAGAAGAAGCAAGTTCCTCTGATGCTGCAGTTTCAAAAGAAACGTGCAAAGAATAACAGTAATCTTGATTACGACGGCTAACAAATCCATTGTTTATACGGGCGGCTTCCGGGTACAACTCATTTGCGTATGTCCCAAACGGCAGACGTCACAACGCAAAGCATTATGGGATTGCTCAACTGACTGAATCGGATTGTAATCACGGTGCATGTGCTTGTATGACTATGTTTGTATTTTAGTGTTGTCTTTTTTGTGCTGGTGAGCCGAAGACAATTATTCTATTCTATATTGTGCATCCAGAAAGTATTCATTGAAAGACATGAAAGTATTCAAGTCTTCGCCATGAAGCTCAAAACTGAGCTCAGCTGCCTGTTTCCACTGATCATCCTTGAGATGTTTCTACAGCTTAATTGGAGTCCACCTGGGGTAAATTCAGTTGATTGGACATGATTTGGAAAGACACACACCTGTCGATATGAGGTTCCACAGTTGACAGTCACAGCACAAACCAATGAAGTCAAAGGAATTGTTTGTAGACCTCTGAGACAGGATCGTTTCGAGGCACAAATCTGAGGAAGGCTACAGAAACATTTCTGCTGCTTTGAAGGTCTCAATGAACACAGTGACCTCCATCAACTGGAAATGAAAGAAGTTCAGATCCACCAGGAAAACATTTTTTTGTGTGTGTGAAAAAAAAGTTTTGTACATGTTTGTACATAAAATATAATAATAATTTCTCTAAAAACCATAGTAATACTGATCATATCTGTTTTTGAAAGTGTTTACAGTAGGTGAGGTTACAATGTGGCTGGGTAAACTATTCCAAAGGGCTACTACCCTGTTGCTAAAAAAGAATTTTCTAACATTTAATTTTGATCTTTCTACTTGTAAGATTTCAGAATGACCTCTAAGGCCAGCATAAACTCTGCTTGTAAAAAATGTTGAACTGCCAATATTTTCAAAATTATTCAGTATTTTAAACACCTCTATAAGATCACCACGAACTCTCCTGTTCTCTCGGGTTGTGAGACCAAGCTCACGTAATCTCTCTTCATAAGATAAAATTTCTAAACCTGGTACAATTTTTGTTGCACGATGTTGTACTCTTTCAAGTATATCCTTGTCCCTCTGTAGGTGAGGGGACCACACTTGAAAACAATATTCCAAGTGCGGTCGAACATAGCTCTTATATAATACTAGAAAAGACTATCGATATAGCTAAAGGACCTTCTTATTAGACCAATACTCTATTTGCTCTCGCTGCTGCATTGCTTATGTACTTAGTAAAAGAAGATTTGTCATCAAACAAAATGCCTGAGTCTTTTTCTTCTGTAACTCTCTCTAATTTTTCTCCATTCTTAAAATACTCATAACATGGGTTTTTCAAACCAAAATGCATCACCTTACATTATTTACTGGTAAATCCAAGTAGCCATTCAGCTGACCACTCAGACAACTTTTCGAGATCTTGCTGTATACAAATGGAATTAACTAAAGACAGTATTGGATGAAATCATTTGGCATCGTCAGCAAAAACATTGCAATTTGTTGACAAAATACCTAGCAAGTCATTCACAAATGCTAAAAATAAGACAGGTCCCAAGACCGAGCCCTGGGGAACCCCACTAGTAACCCTCAACATTGAGGACTTACTACTGTTCACACTGACTTGTTTTCTACCCCTGAGGAACTCTTCGATCCATACATTACGTTTTCCAGCTATGCCATACTTATTTAGCTTGTAAAAAAAAGTCTAGAGAATGGAACAGAATCAAATGCCTTCCTGGAATCAAGCTATAAAGTGTCATATGGCAAGCCTTCATCATACAATCCTGTCCATTCCTCTAAGGTAGTTAACAAGTTTGTCAGGCATGATCTTCCCTTCCTAAATCCATGTTGTTCGTCACACAATATGTTATTTTCTTCGAGAAACTTTACAATTCTTTGCCTAATCAATTTTTCACATAATTTGCACACCTGCGACGTTAGACTAACAGGTCTATAATTTTCAGTCAGGGCTTTATCTCCCTTCTTAAAAATAGGAGTAACATTAGCAACTTTACACATATCAGGCAATAGTCCATTATGCAAGGACTGTCTAAATATGCAATACAGAGGTAAACATGAGGTCTGCAAGTTCTTTCAAAACTCTAGGATGGATATCATCCGGACCCATGCCTTTGTTTGGGTTCACATTTTTTACCAAATTTTACCATCATCTTGTGCAATTGTCCATGTGTAAAGCCTGGGTCGAATCCCAAATGAGATCTGTACTGGATCCACTGTGTTCAGGGGCAGTTGAGGGATAAAGTGTGCTGTCTGTACTCATGAAGGTGTGTTGTTGTTGTTGTAGCTGTCCTGCTTATGTGTATAAGCAGGACACGTTATGCGGCGTTTACACATAACAACGACAAGTCACGAAGTACACATTCTTGGCCGCTGATCACAAATGTGATGATTTGAGGCCGAGGCGTCAGGTGTCCTCAGGAAGTGCTGCAACTTGTTGCCACGTGTTACGATTAATGGCACATGTTGCTGGTGAATTATCAGGAACCATTACGCACGGTCAAGAATAATGTTCCGCACTGTTGCACACTATTGCGTGTAACAGTGCATCATTACGTTCTATCAAGTTGTGAATGAGGCGAATTGTTTCCACACACACCCCCATATTCATCCATCAACTGCTGAACAATTCAGATCTCTCCAGTTTGCTCCTCAAAATCTAGATTAATCCACAGCAGAAGAACTTTGAGACTGCATGCTTAGTTGGACTCTGTGCCATGGAGTGGCGCAGAAAGGAGGATGAGAAGGAGGGAGTCAGATGTGTGGCTCCATGCGGCTCTCGTCTCATTCGTTTTCCCAAACATCAGACGCAGTAGCAGCAGGTGGAACATCTGCGGGAGCGCGCTGATGAGCATTGGAACAAGACTATTAGTCGACTTGGCATCACTGTCCTTCTTCAGCATACTGCAGCAATGAAACTGAATGTGGTGCAGCAGGGCTGAATTGTGCGCACGTCAGAGAAGAACACTGTCACGCTCTATTAAGGATCACCACTAATCAAGACTGATCAACACGCTCAGTTGTGACATCCACGACATGAGGTGAAATAAGGGTGATGTGTGACATTCGTGGAAGATGCTCCACGAAAATCCCGAATATCACGCACCAACACGCACTATTAAGAAACCTATTCAGATGTGTTAAGTCACGTTAAGAATGTCACTGTGCGGCACTAGGAATCACTTCTGTCATGTGTGCACAATTAACCCTCTGGGGCCGACGCCGTCATATACGATGGCTAAGACCAAACTTTACTAAATTCTAAATAACTTTTTAATGATATGAGATAGAAACTTACTTTTTTTTTTTTGCTGAAAAGTTAACTCCACGGACTTTTGAGCCAGCCATCAGCCATCTTTGTACTCCTCATAGAAGCCATGTGATGACATGCGCAATGTGTGTCCAATCGGAATTGGTTCACCGTCACATGTTTTTCCAAAATCCAATCGTAGGGCAGATTTACCTCACGTGAAAAGCCAAAGATCATTTTCAGGAGTGATATGTTACTAGTTGGCCCATTTGAATAGCCCCCTGGGTGCTCCAATGAGTACATCCAGTGCGTCCTGCGCCATTACACACAACGATCAGTGAAAGCAGACAGAGCAGACGGAGAGCCTCTGATGACAGTCTCACGTGCTCAAACAAAGAGTGTGTAACTATCAGGACTGGTCCACTGGTTTGCATGTGAATGTTACTGGATAGCTCTTGCTTTCTCGGCGTAAAGCACTTGTTTACCATATCAATGGAGCGAGGGGGAGGGCCACTCCTCAGACTGTAAGAAGCCAAGTGTGTGAATGAAAGCTGCTTTAGGAGCAGCACAGAACACTCCAAAACACAGTAGAAGTAGAGGTTTGTGATGTAACATTTGTTTAATCGCAGACAGAAATTGCTTTGAGATAAAGACAAACAAAAATTCATAGACAATTTTGTATATATTGTTCAAAATGTGCATTTGTGTTTATTGTTTGAACCTTTTTGTTGTACAGTCTTTCACACAAGACCTCAAATTACCTTTATAAAATTTCAAAACAGTTGTTTATTATAGTTTGCTGTGTTTTTTTAATAAATGTGTGTGGAAAATTCTATTTCCGCTTTACTTTTTTCTTTCTTATTTCTGATTGTAAACCTTTATTACACAATAAAAGCATATATATTCTGTAAGCACAGGTTGTCCTGAAAAAAAGAGACATAAAACTTGATTGTGGGATGCAGGGAGAGCTGTTAACAGCAATAATAAAACATTTATGCAAGGCGAGTGAACGGTCCAAAAAATGCCCTCGGACCCCAGAGGGTTAAACCCTGCAGCAACGCATTCAGTTTGCTGCAGTATGCCGAAGAAGGAACGTCAAGTCAGCTAAGCTGTGTTCCAATGTTTATCAGTGCTCTCCTGCAGGTGCTCCACCTGCTGTTGTGCCTGATGTTTGGTAAAGCGAGTCTGAGCCAGAGGAGAGCCGCGTGCAGCCAGAAATCTGGCTCTCTCCATCTCCTCTTCCTCCTTTCTGTGCAACTCCATGGCACAGAGCCCAACTAAGCATGCAATCACAAAGTTCTTCTTCTGCTGTGGATTTATCTGGATGTTGAGGAGCAATCGCCATTTCCTAATAAAATGAAATTAAAAGGGTAAAAAGCATATTACCATGTCATGCCAGTATACTAGCCATACGAAAGGGAAAATAAGTGCGTCTTAAGTCTGGACTTGAAAGTCTCTCCAGAATCTGACAGGTTCATTGATGCAGGGAGATCATTCCACAGAACAGGGGCACGATAAGAGAAAGCTCTGTGACCCGCAGACTTTTTATTCACCCTAGGGACACAAAGTATTCCTGTACCCTGAGAATACAAAGCCCAGGCCAGTACGTAGGGTTTAATTCGGTCAGCTAAGTAGGGAGGTACCAGTCTGTGAATAATTTTATAGGTTAGTAACAGAACCTTAAAATCTGATCTCACAGGGACAGGAAGCCAGTGAAGAGATGCCAAAATGGGTGTAATGTGGTCAAACTTTCTGCTTTGTGTCAAACGTCTGGCAGCAACACTTTGAACCAATTGGAAAGTCCTAATGCTGGACTGCAGTAAAACAGAACATTGCAGTAGTCCAATCTAGAAGAGACAAACGCATGAATCAGGGTCTCAGCATCAGCCATAGACAGGATGGAACGAATTTTTGCTATATTTCACAGGTGGAAGAAAGCAGTCCTCGTAATATCTCTAATGTGGAGGTCAAAGGACAACGAAAATCACAAATTACCCCAAGGTTCCTCACTTTGTCAGTGTGATGTATGACACATGAGCCTAGGCTAAGCTGGACAGATCCAGTAGAGATCCTAATTGGGATTCAACCCAGGTGTTACACATGGACAATCACACGCAGGCCCTGGACTTCAAACGTGGTCTCCAAGTCAAGTAATATTTAGGACCAACTCTGCCTAACTTCTGAGATCTGATCAGGTGTACAGAGAGCTGAGTGGATGTGACAGGGTGACGAAAGATATGGAATGACTTCATAAAAACACCAAAGTGTCACTGAGCTGGCACAGAGGGCAGAAGGAGTTAGCACAAGATGGCGGAAACGTGCAAAACTCAACTGAGTCACTGTGTGTCACTGTTACTTTGGAGATGATGCTAAAAGAAGTGGAAAGGAGCGCTCACCTGACAGAGTCTTCAACAAAAGTGGTGCACACACGCTTGTTAATGACCTTCGGGATCCAGCTCTGTAAGGAAGGAACACACAGCAGGAATCAGTCCACAGGTCCAGATTCACCAGTACACAGCCAAACCAGAACCAGAACATCCATTCATCTGCAATCAATCATCATTTCAGCAACAAGCAGCACTTGGATTCTGATGTTTTCTCATACAAGCAATCCTCTGCGGAGTGACTATAATTATTTCATACTGATTTTACAGCGCCTTCATTGGCTTTTTTTTTGTTGTTGTTTTTATCTTGCCTGTGGCCAGCTGACAGCAGTGCAACATTATAAAGTCTCGTTGGATCAATTAAAGTCAGCAATCAGCGCTTTCCACAGAAGACATCACAATCTGATTTCTACTCCACAGACTCCTACAAACTATGAAGTTAAATTTGTCTCATTAATGCCTACAAATGGACAGAGGATGATCTACAAATAGCCCTTGATTTGCACACGTGCTTTGTGATCCATACACACAAATTTCCGATTTGTAATGTGTGTGTTGGTTTTTACAAATAAATCTGTATTTGTAAAAACCAACAAACACGTTATGGATTTTACAAATACACAAGTTTTGGTTTTTGGCAGCTTTTTCCAGTGACTGTTTGGAGTGATGCCAGGTCAAGGGGGAAGTGATCAGATGCTCAGAAAATATTTCCCATAATGCCTTTTGGCGTGTGTTGGTTGACATGCAAACCTTCAGAATTAGTGCATTACTTTAAAAGACGTGCAATATTTTGTTGTGCGTCAACTGTCTGCCTCGCTCCCCCTCCCCTCCTGTTTCTCTGGACTGCATCACGGAGCTGATTGGACACACCTGCCTGCAATCAACCTCACCTGTCCCTCAGCTCTTCACACACTCAGACACCAGAAACTCAGTTTGCCTCAGTCTGGGTATCTGGCCTCAGTTCTGCGCCTTTGTTGTTGCCTACATTTTGTTCTACTAACTATTGTCTCTGTGTTTCAGCTTTTGGACTCAATCAGCTTTGTCACAGTCTTGGTCCTGTTCTTGTTCAACTCCATGCTGCTGCTGCTACCTGGTCTGGGAATCCACCTGTTGCTACACCGCTCTGCCTCATCCCTCCCTCCTCCAGTGCTTGCCGATGCAAATTTTTTGGATACCAATATTATAGCCCAAGCTCACATCCCGGTAGTAGAGCTTCACACTCCTATCCAGGTGTCGGCGTTAGATGGCACTCCTCCCAACTATTACCCACCAAACCGTTCTGGTCATGCTTTTGGTTTCTGGACATCACCAGGAGACCCTTCAGTTCTTTGTTTATCACTCCTCTCCTTCCATGGTGTTGGGCCATCCCTGGCCCACCCTTCCACAATCCAGATATTGATTGGGCGACCGGAACTATCTCCCGGTGGAGTGAGGCCTGTCACCTCTGTTCCCCTCTCCAAAGAGTCCAAAGAGCCAGCTCCCTTACAGATAGATCTCACCAACGTCCCAGAACAATATCATGACCATAAAGAAGCATTCAGTAAGCATCGTGTTCTCTCCCTACCGCTCGCCGACTGCTTGACTGCTCCATGAATTTGCTATCGGGTGCATCCAGCAGACTATACAATCTGTCACGCCCGGAGAGAGAATCAATGGAGCAGTACATTCAAGAGTGGGAGCTGATCTGATCTGTCCTTCCTCATCACCCTTAGGGGCAGGGTTTTTTGTGGGGAAGGACAGGACACTATACCCCTGCATTGATTATAATGGCTTAAATGCATTACTGTCTGAAACAAGTATCCCCTCCCATTGCTTGATTCACTGCAGGGCACGTCCATATTCACCAAACTTGATCTTGGAAATGCTTAGCACTTTGTCCGCATTAAGGAGAGGGACAAGTGGAAGACTGCGTTCAATACCCCCCTGGGGCATTTCTTGCGATGCCCAAGTCTCACAAATGCTCCAGCTGTCTTCCAAGCGCTTATCAATGATGTTCTGCATGATTTCGTCAATCAATTCATGTACCTGGACGATATCCTTATATTCTCCAGAAATATCAAAGAACGCACTCAAAATGTCCATTTGGTCCTCAAGAGACTCCTAGAGAACAGTTTGTTCATTAAAGCTGAAAAGTGCACTTTCCACCAACCCTCCATTTCCTTCCTGGGTTTTGTCTTCAATCATAATTAAATCAAGCCCGATCCAGCCAAAATCTCAGCTGTTCCTGAACGGCCCATTCCCCCCAACACCAAACAGCTTCAGCAGTTTCTCGGTTTTGCCAATTTCTACCGTTGGTTTATCCATAACTTTAGTCACATAGCTGCTCCCCTTCATCAGCTCACATCCTCCAAACTCTGTTTCTCTGGTGCTCCGGAGCCAATCAAGCTTTTAACACCCTTAAACACCATTTTACTACAGCCCCAGTCCTTGTCCAGCACAATCCGGATCATCAGTTCATCGTGGAGGTCGATGCCTTTGACATCGGGATCAGGGCCATCCTCTCCCAGTGATCTGAGGGCAACAAGCAGCTTCATCCTTGTGCATTTTTCTCTCGATGTCTGTCTCCCGCTGAGTACAATTACAATGTGGTAATCAGGAACTCCTGGCAGTGAAGGAAACACTGTAGGAGTGGAAACACTGGTTAGAAGGTATGAGCACTCCTTTTATCCTATGGACAGATCACAAGAACCTCTCTATATTCACACTGCTAAAAGATTAAATTCCATGCAGGCCACGTTTTCATTTTTCTCTCACCTACATACCCAGATCCAAAAATGTTACCATTTCCCAGAAATATGCTCCCCTGGACACTACATCTCCCTCTGACCGCATTCTTCCAGACCAGGTGGTCAATGGAGCTCTGACATGGGACACGGAGAGGGCTGTCTGGGAGGTGCAGAGGGACCATCCTGATCTGGGGAGAGGTCCTCCTTTTTTTTTTGTTCGCCCTTCTGCCCGCTCAGCTGTCCTCCAGTTCATCCACATCGGCGAATTCACCTGTCACCCGCGCATCCAACGCACTCACCATCTCATCCAGCAGCAATTCTGGTGGCCCTCTGTCCAGGCAAATGTGCGAGAGTATGTGAACGCCTGCACCACCTGCGCCAGGAATAAGGCTCAGCATGCACCTTTCTCAGGTCTCCTTCGTCCACTCCCTACTCCTAGACGTCAATGGTCGCACATTTGTCTGAACTTTGTGACCGGTCTACCTGCCTCCAATGGACACAGTCATCCTAACCATCCTTGACCAGTTCTCCAAGACATCTGCCAAGGAGACCGCTGACCTCCTAGTGCACCATGTCTTCCAGCTGCAAGGTATGTATCCCACAGGACATCGTGTCAGACTGAGAACCCCAGTCCACATCGCAGGTCTTCTACTCTGATTTAGGGGCCTTGGTCAGCCTCTTGTCCAGGTTCCACCCCCAGACCAACGGCCAAGCGGAACTCCACTGTCAAATGGCTGGAGTGATGTGGGCAGGGTCATGAGCTAGGACATCTTACTACTCATCACTAACTGAAGAAAATAAGAACAACCCCAGGTTTCTTTTCAGCACTGTAGCCAGGCTGACAAAGAGTCAGAGCTCTATTGAGCCGAGTATCCTTTAACTTTAACTAGTACTGACTTCCTGACTTTCTTTGCTAATAAAATTTTAACTATTAGTGAAAAAATTACTCATAACCATCCCAAAGACATATTGTTATCTTTGGCTGCTTTCAGTAATGCTGGTATTTGGTTAGACTCTTTCTCTCCAATTGTTCTGTCTGAGTTATTTTCATTAGTTACTTCCTCCAAACGATCAACATGTCTATTAGACCCCATTCCCACCAGGCTGCTCAAGGAAGTCCTACCATTAAGTAATGCTTCGATCTTAAATATGATCAGTCTATCTTTATTAGTTGGCTATGTACCACAGGCTTTTAAGGTGGCAGTAATTAAACCATTACTTAAAAAGCCATCACTTGACCCAGCTATCTTAGCTAATTATAGGCCAATCTCCAACCTTCCTTTTCTCTCAAAAATTCTTGAAAGGGTAGTTGTAAAACAGCTAACTGATCATCTGCAAAGGAATGGTCTATTTGAAGAGTTTCAGTCAGGTTTTAGAATTCATCATAGCACAGAAACAGCATTAGTGAAGGTTACAAATGATCTTATGGCCTCAGACAGTGGACTCATCTCTGAGCTTGTCCTGTTAGACCTCAGTGCTGCTTTTGATACTGTTGACCATAAAATTTTATTACAGAGATTAGAGCATGCCATACGTATTTTAAAGGCACTGCGCTGTGGTGGTTTGAATCATATTTATCTAATAGATTACAATTTGTTCATGTAAATGGGGAGTCTTCTTCAAAGACTAAGGTTAATTATGGAGTTCCACAAGGTTCTGTGCTAGGACCAATTTTATTCACTTTATACATGCTTGCCTTAGGCAGTATTATTAGAAAGCATTGCTTAAATTTTCATTGTTACGCAGATGATACCCAGCTATATCTATCCATGAAGCCAGAGGACACACACCAATTAGTTAAACTGCAGGAATGTCTTACAGACATAAAGACATGGATGACCTCTAATTTCCTGCTTTTAAATTCAGATAAAACTGAAGTTATTGTACTTGGCCCCACAAATCTTAGAAACATGGTGTCTAACCAGATCCTTACTCTGGATGGCATTACCCTGACCTCTAGTAATACTGTGAGAAATCTTGGAGTCATTTTTGATCAGGATATGTCATTCAATGCGCATATTAAACAAATATGTAGGAGTGCTTTTTTGCATTTGCACAATATCTCTAAAATTAGAAAGGTCTTGTCTCAGAGTGATGCTGAAAAACTAATTCATGCATTTATTTCCTCTAGGCTGGACTATTGTAATTCATTATTATCAGGTTGTCCTAAAAGTTCCCTGAAAAGCCTTCAGTTAATTCAAAATGCTGCAGCTAGAGTACTGATGGGGACTAGAAGGAGAGAGCATATCTCACCCATATTGGCTTCTCTTCATTGGCTTCCTGTTAATTCTAGAATAGAATTTAAAATTCTTCTTCTTACTTATAAGGTTTGAATAATCAGGTCCCATCTTATCTTAGGGACCTGTTAGTACCATATCACCTCAATAGAGCGCTTCGCTGTCAGACTGCAGGCTTACTTGTAGTTCCTAAGGTTTGTAAGAGTAGAATGGGAGGCAGAGCCTTCAGCTTTCAGGCTCCTCTCAGGTGGAATCAGCTCCCAATTCAGATCAGGGAGACAGACACCCTCTCTACTTTTAAGATTAGGCTTAAAACTTTCCTTTTTGCTAAAGCCTATAGTTAGGGCTGGATCAGGTGACCCTGAACCATCCCTTAGTTATGCTGCTATAGACTTAGACTGCTGGGGGGTTCCCATGATGCACTGAGTGTTTCTTTCTCTTTTTGATCTGTACGCACCACTCTGCATTTAATCATTAGTGATTGATCTCTGCTCTCTTCCACAGCATGTCTTTTTCCTGATTCTCTCCCAAGTCGCCAAGTGCTTGCTCACAGGGGGTCGTTTTGACCGTTGGGGTTTTTCTGTAATTATTATATGGCTTTTGCCTTGCAATATAAAGCGCCTTGGGGCAACTGTTTGTTGTGATTTGGCGCTATATAAATAAAATTGATTTGATTTGATCTGATTTGATAACAAAACTTGGCTTAAGAGTACTACATAACAGAAATGAGAGCAGCAAAAAATAGGCAAACAATAACTAAATGATAAACCATGAAAACACAGACTGATAGAACAAAGCTAGAATGGAACTGGAACATGGCTGAACTATAAAAGTAATAAAGAAATAAAGTGCCAAAGCAAAAATAGAACATAGATG